>NW_015409702.1:0-2083 GCF_001527695.2 Protobothrops mucrosquamatus
GAGGGAGAGAGAGAGAGAGAGAGAGAGAGAGAGAGAGAGAGAGAGAGAGAGAGAGAGAGATATCTGAGATCTAAGCCACCAAAAGTTTGCATTCTGCATTCCCAGAATACTCCTGTTTGCTTTAGGAAGAGATTAATGGCCTCTGGCTACTGTTGGGAATGACATATAGAATATTAATTAGAGTAATTCTCTATGATATGCTTATTGGAAATGTATAACATCAGAGAAAGGAAAATAAATATTCATGCATTATTCATGATGCTTTCGGTATGACTGTGAATAATGAGTTATGGTAAGATACTATATATAGTACTTTAAAGACACTTTAAGTCACCAGCATGGAAATGAGCTGAGGCAGTTCCAGATATCCATGGTGAAATATCTCATTATTTGGGTTTCAGGGCTGTTGTCATATGTTTCACTGCCTCATTTATAGCTTTCTGAATTCCATTCAAGGACACTGGTGCTGCTACGGTTAAGATGATGAAGTAGGAATGAAGAAGTCATAGAACTGTAAGGTTGAAAGGGACCTTGTGGGTCTTCTAGTCCAACCCCCTGCCCAAGGCATGAATCCTTGTATCATCTTGGACAAATGGTTATCCAATCTTTTTTTGAAAATCTCCAACGAGCGAGCACCCACAAAGCTGTTCCACTGCTTGACCGGACCTGATTTTCTTGACAATTTTTGCAGCAGTTGTTAAGCAAACACTGTGGTTGTTACATGAACATGGTGGTCATTAAGCAAATGTGGTGGTTCTTAAATGAATCAAGTTTATTCAATGGGCATTTTTTGCCAGAAACTGGGAGTAAATGCTAGAAACCAACAACAACAAAAACCCACATTGCAGTCACATGACCACAGATCTATGAAGGTGAGCCAGTTGCCAAGGGTCCAAAATGTGATCATGTAACCATGGGGTGTGTGTGGCCATTGTAACTTTGAAATGGGTCATGTACTGTAGCTCTTGTGGGAGGGGAATCTATGTAAGGTCAAAGAGTCATTAAGCTTATCTCAATTTCCTTCCAGCAGTGATCAGTTTCTTATGACTTCCCTAGAACGTCCTTTGATTCTTCCTGCCAGTTGTTTGAATAGCAATATTCATTCCTATTACCAATAGTTTCAAAAAAAAATTCCTATCTCTTAAGTCCCAAAATTAGTTTTCTCCTTTAAATCTTTCCTGTTTTTTTAATCACAGTTTGTAAGGCTGCTGCTGAATATAAACAACCTTTCAAAAGTGTGCAGTCGTGTCAGAGACCTTGATAAAAGTTTTGTGCCTTCAATCGATAAAATAGTTGATGAAATTATTTAGCAAACAAATTTTAAAAACAAACTTTACAGCGAGGAGAAGAAGAAAAAAATCAGCTAATTTTTCCTATGAAAATGTCTGGCTCTTTATGAAAATGTATCGAGAAGCCTGCTTTAATACCCCAATTTTTTTAAAAAAAACTATCTGTTTTTCATTACAATTGTCATTTATCAACTAATTAAAACAAATCTGAACAGCTGTATAGATGTGAAACATTGTTTTTTCTGCAAATTCACCCAAAAAAATAAACTTGTAATAAATTGCATTTCTCCACATCTCCATCATGGTGCATGTTCACATCTACAATGCACCATGAAGACATTGTCACAATTTAAGGTTAGCCACAATTTAGGTCTAAATTGACCAAGTGCTAAATATGTAAGGAACCCATCGTCTGATGATCAGAAAGATATTCGCTTCCAGAGGATTTAACTTTCAGCATCCATCCCATTAATATTTTATCAACTGGACGTCTATAGGAAAAGCTGGCTGAGATTTTCCTTGCTTTGAAGAGCTGGGATATAAAATGGATGCTTTGTGCTGTAGCCTTTCTTTTTGCAGTCTGCACCATAACAAGACTGAGGCCCAACTCACAAAGCAGGCCTGGGAGAAGTATGCTTTTTTCACTCACCCTTTGGCTGGTGTTGCTATGCCAACGTCTGTTAGTTTCATTCCTACACCTGGAAAACAAAACAGCAAACCATTTACTACATCAATGTCATTTTTAGTGGTTTTGCTACTGATTACAGATGGTAACCATCACTTTTATATAGTTT
>NW_015409703.1:0-2082 GCF_001527695.2 Protobothrops mucrosquamatus
CAATGCACTAAATCAAAGCCAAGGAACCCAACCATGTTCCGTTTTAATACGCTGGACAAACCCTCCAATTTCAGAGTAACAAAATAAAAATAAAAATGGCAGGCTTAAGTATCAGCGGATAATCTTCTGGCTAGAAGTCCAGTGGGTGACTATGATGTTTCGGTCACATCAAGTGTTTGAAGATGCCAAGTATCTTCCCCGGGGCTTAAAGTCAGCTTATCTCCAAGTACTTGCAAAACAATTTGCACACTGTCATTCTTGTAGACAAGTAATGTGGGAACACGCACAAGGAAAGGAGGGAAACATATTTTTCCCCCCTCTTATCAATGACCCAAGGATGACAGCTCCAATACTAAATGCGTCCTTGCCTCATTAAAAGGAGATAATTGCTACGCAATGGAATATGCTGGCACATATGTTTTTTCCCTGCTTAAGTACCAGCAGTTTTGTTTAAATGTGGGAAAATAGACGACAAATATACCCTGGCTGGAAGAGGCTTTCCTTTTCAAAGCTACCACAGCGCTGACAAAGGGGACTTACAACTGGTCCTCACACTTACAATCGTTGCAGCATCCCCACGGTCACGTGATCAACATTTTGGATGCTTGGCAACCAGTGTATATTGAGGATGGGTTGTGGCATCCCAGGGTCACGTGTTTTGTCTGTCTGTCTGTCTGTCTGTCTGTCTGTCTGTCTGTCTGTCTGTCTGTCTGTCTGTCTGTCTGTCTATCTATCTATCTATCTATCTATCTATCTATCTATCATTCATAAAATGTATTTGCCACCCATCTCATATCCAACAACTCCAGGTGACTTACAGCATAAATGACTGACATTCGTGATCTTCCCAGTCAGCTTCCAACAAGCAAAGTAGGGCAAGCCGGATTTGTTTAACCATGACCACCACCACCACCTCCTCCTCCTCCTCCTCCTCCTCCTCCTCCTCCTCCTTCTGTTTCTCCTCCTCCTCCTCCTCCACCTTGTCCTCCTCCTCCTCCTTCTATTTCTTCTGCTTCCTCCTCCTCCACCACCTCCACCACCACCTCCTTCTCCTCCTCCTCCTCCACCTTGTCCTTGCCCTCCTCCTCCTCCTGTTTCTTCTGCTTCCTCCTCCTCTACCACCACCACCACCACCACCTCCACCTCCTCCTCCTTCTGTTTCTTCTGCTTCCTCCTCCTCCTCCTCTCCTTCTCCATCTTGTCCTTGTCCTTGTCCTCCTCCTCCTTCTTCTGCTTCCTCCTCCTCCTCCTCTCCTTCTCCACCTTGTCCTTGTCCTCCTCCTCCTCCTCCTCCTCCTCCTCCTCCACCCATGTCTAGATCAAACTTTAAGCTGCCTAAATGAAGCCAAACTTCTTGGCGCCAGAGGCACCATGTTCCCAAAACATCAGAACAGGATCTGATTGGACTACTCTCCCAGGGTCCAGGGTTTTGGGGACATTGGGGATGGCTTTCAATATATGATTTTCGTGCCATTTTCTTCTGGAGCTTGCCTCGCTCACGCTGCACTCGACATCTCTAGTAAACGTACCTTTTCTTTAACACCCGTGGAGTCAAGGCTGGCTCTCTCCTAGGGAGCAAATTGGGGGCCGGTCTGACACCAGGATAATGAGAGTCATCCAATATACCCTCACTGAACAGAACGCTTACTTGATAAACATGAAATGCATTGGCTGCTTTCCCACGGAGAAAGACTGAAGGAATCCAGACGTTTATAAGTGCTCGGTTTGATCTGGGTGACAAAAATATATATATATATATATATAAGTCAATAATAACATTAAAAATAAAAACGTGACTCCTGGGTATATTCATCTTCAAATCAATAAACGTGAGCACCAGGAGTATAATAAACCAAAAAAGTTTAATACCATTACCAAACACCAAGCTTTCGTCGGAAACTTCCGACATCGTCAGGGCTAAACGCCAGTCTATGGAAGAGTTCTTTTATAGATAAAATGTCATTTGCACTCGGCTCCTGGACCTTGTGACCGGTCCGGTGACAAGGTGACCAGTGACAAGGTCCAGGAGCCGAGTGCAAACGACATTTTATCTATAAAAGAACTCTCCCATAGACTGGCGTT
>NW_015409705.1:0-2082 GCF_001527695.2 Protobothrops mucrosquamatus
TCCTCCTCCTCCTCCTCCTCCTCCTCCTCCTCCTCCTCCTCTACCTTCTAGCACTGACGATGTTATCTAGTCAGGTCATGAAACATCTGCAGGAAAAAACCATCAAGCTTACAGAGCACCAAGGAGTCCTCCTTTTCCCCTCTTTTTCCTCCTCATCCTCCTCCTCTTCCCCCTCCACACCCTCACCATCCTCCTCCTCCTGTCTGCACACCCCACTCCCTTCTAGCACTGATGATGTTACCTAGTTGGGTCATGAAACATCTGCAACAAAACCACCAACCTCAGAGAGCACCAAGGACCCCTCATTTCAACCCTGAGCTACAGATATTCTCCTTTATTTGGAGTGGCTTTCCCTGTATACTTGTATGTAAACAGAGAGCAAACCCCACTCCCTTCTAGCACTGATGACGTTTCCTAGTTGGGTCACGAAACGTCTGCAAGAAAACCACCCAGCTCAGAGAGCACCAAGGACCCCCACCGTTCAACCCGGAGCTAGAAATATTCTCCTTTATTGGAACCCTGAAATAAGACCGTCCTTTTCTAACAAGGATGGAAGATTGTATAACCCAATTAGACTGACCCGCTTACACTGCATCATTCTAGCCCTTACTAATCCTGCATTTTATCCCCACCTCACCCATTTCTCAAACCTGCCGGAAAAGGTGGCAGATGTTGCGCCCAACCTGAGATTTTTGTCAGCGTCCAGTTTCCACTTGCTAAAAGATGCAATCGCACTTCGTTGTGGTTTTTTTTTTTTTTTTTGCAAACCTGTCAGGAGGGGAAAATTGACGCCAGCTGGGTGGGATTCAGGTGGGCCTGGGGAGGGGGCCGTTGTCGCTGTATATGCCGTATGTGTTTACACAGCTTTAATTAACGAAGTAAGGCGCAAAGTTGCAAAATACGACAGCTCCAAAGCTGCTGTTATGCAAAACAATGGTGTGTGTGTGTGTGTGTGTGTGTGTGTGTGTGTGTGTGTGTAGTTTTAGGGTTCTCCAAATAGGCTCACGATCACCGCAGATGGGGACTGCAGCCAAGAAATTAAAAGACGCTGGCTCCTGGGGAGGAAAGCTATGGCAAATCTAGACAGCATACTAAAAAGCAGAGACATCACCCTGCCAACAAAAGTGTGTAGAGTCAAGACCATGGTTTTCCCAGTTGCAATGTACGGCTGTGAAAGTTGGACCGTAAGAAAGGCTGAGCGCCAAAGAATGGAGGCCTTTGAACTCTGGTGCTGGAGAAGACTCCTGCGAGTCCCCTGGACTGCAAGGCGATCCAACCGGTCAGTCCGAGAAGAGATCAACCCCGACTGCTCTTTAGAAGGCCAGATCCTGAAGTTGAAACTCAAGGACTTTGGCCACCTAATGAGAAGGAAGGACTCCCTGGAGAAGAGCCTGATGCTGGGAAAGATGGAGGGCAAGAAAAGAAGGGGACGACAGAGAATGAGGTGGCTGGATGGACTCCAGAAGATGGTAGAGGACAGGAAGGCCTGGAGGAACGTTGTCCATGGGGTCGCGATGGGTCGGACACGACTTCGCAACTAACAACAACAACAAACAGGCTGGTTTGAACGGTTTGGAAGTCCAATTTCTTTCACCTAAAGCCAGCGAAGTGAGATGATGGGCTTTGTAGTCTCCACAGCTGTTAGCCCTGCAAGGTAGTCCAGAAGAAGAAGCAGGCCCAGGACTTGCTAACTGTATCTTTACTGTCAGGTTACACGATCAGAACCTTGCAAAATCTGAAAGTGTAAGTAGTCCTTGATTTACGTCCACAACGGCGCCCCAGATTTCTGTGGCCAAGCGGGACAGCGAAGTGAACTTTTGCCCCATTTTACGACTTTTCTTGACACCGCTGTTAAACGAATCACGGCCGATCAAAATTCAGACGCTTGCTATTAGCTTAAAGACGAGATAGTAGATATTAAGAGAAAAAGGCAGGAAGTATTAAAGGTTGAAATAGGAGGAATTTTGGTTACTAAATTTAAGATATCTGGAAATTGCCAGAAAATAAGAATATTATATTAGTTGATGTAAGATGGTGAGAACCCAAATAGATAAGATGTGTATTTTGAACCTTAGATCTTGT
>NW_015409706.1:0-2082 GCF_001527695.2 Protobothrops mucrosquamatus
ATTTATAAGATGTTTTAATCTGCGCTAAAAGCTTCCATCTTCCCACCTTCTTACTTTCTTTTGCTTAGGTTTTTTGACTCCGAGTCATTAGAACTTTATATAGGTCTTAAGTATAAAATAGAGTATATATACAGAAAAACACATACAGTAGAGCTACTAGGACAGTGATGGCGAACCTTTTAGAGACCGAGTGCCCAAATTGCAACCCAAAACCCACTTATGCATTGTTGAGTGCCGGGTGGGCGTGGCCCATTGGGTGGGTGTGGCTGTGGTGGTAACGGTAGACTGGGTGGGACTAAAAAGTTCAATCGATCAATTCCAACTTTGAAACATCTTTTTTTTTCCCCGCAAGAAGTTAAAAATTGACTGATTGAACCTTTTTTTTTTTTTTTGCACACGGCGGCGGAGGCCTAAAGCAAAAAGGTTTTATAAAACCCAGCTGAAGGCCTAGGACTGGGGCGACGGCGCGTGTACCCACAGAGAGGGCTCTGAGTGCCGCCTCTGGCACCTGTGCCATAGGTTCGCCACTACTGTACTAGGACTAAAAAATCATTGCATTAAATCTGAAGGCTTCTCCAATTCAAGCAAATTTAGAAAAGGTTTCTCAAAGAGGAAGTCAAAAGCAACAGCAAGGAGATGGTGCTTTCCAAGTTTCTACGACAAAACTAGCATAGTTTTGTTTAGTACAATTTCTGCCTAAATGGATGTATGAGACAAGTTATGTGGCAAATAAAATGTAAGTGAACAAGTGGTAGTTTACAAATAAACAACAAAAAGATGATGAAAACATGGGTTTCAAAATATACCTCCGTTCTTAAAATTATAAAACTCTTGATACCATCTGGCTCACTTAAAATTTCAGAGAAGAAATGATACAGATAAGCCTGTATTACTGAGAGATAGGAAATGAATCTGTCATAAATGAACCTATTTAAAAATAATTAGGTTTAAATTGAGAAAAGCTGCATCATGGTCCTAATCTCATTCTAAACTTCATTCAATTGGCACAGTTCAAGTTACTTGTTCCATTTGTTTTGTGTTTTTTCATCCAATGCTAATGCTTTCTCCACTTATGGAAAAACATAAATCAATAAACCAGAAAGGCAACATTATAGTGATTACCTGATGCTCTAATTGTTTTTGTCGTCGTCTCCCTCGTTCCTCAATTTGAACAGGATCCAAAAGAGCAGTCATTGAACGAAGGTAACTATCAGCAGAGGAGAATTTGGTAAGATACATATACAAATTGTAGCTCTTTGTCACAAAACACCACATCTTTTCATAGAATCTCCATCCTCCTATTTTTATCTCCCCCCCAATATTTTCCAGGGCCAATTTTTCACATTTAATTATGGGACTAAGAGATCTGAAGTAAGTTATAGGAGGCCTAGTTCTACCTAAAGAAGTTGGAAACCAACAAAGAAACAGATAATGTTAGCAAAAATAAAACAACATTAATTTAATAGAGCAGATTTTAAGTTTCCTAGGATTTTTCAATAGAGGTCTATATACCTGCCTCAATCAGAAAATTCAGTTCTATAGTCCTTGTTACCCTAACAATTTGCAGCCAGCTCTTGAGTGGAGAAAAATAAACTTCTAACTTCCTTTCCCAGTCTGAATTCTCCCCCACTCTTAGTGGAGATGGAAAAATACAATAAAATACTTGAGTTTGTCAGCTACCCGCAACCCCCTTAATCCACAAACATTCAAAAGTATTGTAAAAAGGCCCTGTGACATTTCAGGAGACCAGAGACTATATTAAAAATAATTTCACATAAGTAGCTTTATTCCCTAAGAAGTACATATAGTTAAAATGAGACAAATCTCAAGAAAAAAAAGATATTCTACAGTAATGCATATAAATAGAGTTGTAACTATAACTACCAGGGCTTTTTTTCAGCCGGAACGCGGCGGAACCGCGTTCCGGCACCTTTTTCCGGGCCGGCCGCACCGGGCGCAACATCTGGGGGGGCGCGCTCGCACTCGCAGCTCTCTTCCCCTGCCTGGCTCACAACCGCGGCCATAGGGAGGCTCGGTCGGCGCGCCCCTGGCCCGTTTCCTAGGCGACCCTGCCCGAGCAAG
>NW_015409707.1:0-2082 GCF_001527695.2 Protobothrops mucrosquamatus
CTAGGGAAAAAGGCGGGATTTGTCGACTCACCATTGGGTCGTTCTCCCCTTCGTCCTCACTGTCGAGAGAGGGTAGAGCTGGGGGGGATCCAGCCTTAGTCTCGGCGTCCTCCTGCGCAGGCGAGGTGACTTGGATAGCTCGTTCTTGCTTGTTCCGATTGGATTTCCCTCTCGGTGGTTGTTGATCAGATTTCTTTTTCGTTGCGGGTCTTGGTCTGCCCTGTTGTTGGGGGTAGGGAATTGGGCAGTTCGCTGCTCGATGTCCCTGTTGTCCGCATCGGAAGCACAAGAGTGGCGACCCTATGGGTAGTTTGGGTCTTTCGGTAGGCGCAGTTGTTGGGGGCCTCCAGGGTGTTGGTTGTTGTCTGAGGCGTTCTGGTTTCGGTCCCCTTTCAGGAGAGGGAGGCTTCTTGTAACGAGAGAGCTTGACGTCCAACTTCACTGCTGTTTGGTACCAATCCTGCAGCCGATCGGGTATTTCGCGGTAGATGCAGGCCTGAGAGAGATGATCGTCTAATCCCTCAACAAAGTATTGAACTAGGGATTGTTCGGACCACCCCTCTGTTCGGCCTGCTAATTTGCGGAACTCCCGCACATACTCTAGGGCAGGTCTTCCGGCTTGTTTTATTTTGTGAATTTGTCTTGCTGCTTTGAGGGCCATGGATGGGTCCTCAAATCTTTCTTTCAGACCTAACAGAAGGAGGTGGGGATTTCCCAGTTCAGGGGCTTGTTCACTATATAAATTATTCAGCCATTCGGCTGCTTCTCCCTCTAGGTTGGATGCAATAACGTCGACCATGGCACCTGGGTCCGGATAATGGTTGGCCCAGCGGTTCAAGTGAGAGCGCCCTTGGTTGAGAAAGAAAATCAGCTTTTCTGGCTCTCCATCGAAGGTTGCTTTGAAAGGTGGTACCACCACAGGCTGTTGCGGGAACCACTGGGGTTGTTGTGGCTGGCCCCACCCTGGTTGCTGGTCCCATGGTTGCTGGGCTCTATATTGTTGATGTGGTGCCCCCAGTTGTTGTTGGCCCCATCCTGCCTGCCAATCTAACGGTTGTTGGATTCTCTGCGGTTGACGTGGCGCCCCCAGTTGCTGTTGGGCCCCTCCTGCCTGCCGATCCAGTGGTTGCTGGATTCTCTGCTGTTGTCCAGCGGGGGTTGGCGACGCCTCCTGCTGCTGTAGGACTCTCAATGGCTGCTGGGCATCTCTAATCATTAATCTCACCGGTTGTAGCTCTTCTGGCCTCTGCTTCACCTCAAACTGCTGCAAAGCCTCTATTAGTTGATTTAGGCTCAGAGATAGGTGACCACTCTTCTGTGGGGGTTGCTTGATTTCATCCCGCTGTAAGGGGCCCGGACTGGGGGTCTCTCTCTCTGTGGGGCTGGAGGCCTTGGCAGGGGACCCCAGGGGCTGAAAAACTATTTGCTCTGCAAGGGTGGGGCTGGGGGTCTCTATCAACGGAAGTTGTTCTTCGCTCTGCACTTCCAATTCTTCAAATCTCTCTGCTAGGTAGTCTAATGAACTACTACGGACTGCAGGTGGGCATCTCAACTCACCCAAGTCCTTGGTGACAGACGGCCGGGTAGTTCTCCACTGGGTCTCCACTGCTGGCAGGGCTGTATGAAAATCTGCAGAACCTTCGCTCGGCTTTTCCCAGCCTGACGACCAGATTAGTTCTCCAGACAGCTTTGGCCTCGCTCCCAGTTGGAGAGTTTGCAAGGATTTCTTTTCCTCCGGCTGATTAGCTGTCGCTCCCTTCAGTGGGGAAGCTGCTGCTGCTGCTGCTCCCCCTCCTGGGGAGGTTGCTGCTGGAGGGGTGCGGGCCTCAGGCCTTTCCTCTCCTTCCATGGTGAGATCTTCCCCTTATCTTTGTCAAACTATCCCCGTTATTTTAGGGATAGTGACTGGGGTAAGGGACCCCTAAATGGTTTTAAAAGTTTTGAGTTTTTGGCTTAAATGTCATGGTTCCGAAAGAAATAACTTTTCAAAGAACTTTGAGGCTTAATTACCTTAAAGAATCCTTTAATGGGTTACATAATCCGGCACGAACAAAGGAAAGCCAAAAACTGAAACACCCCCCC
>NW_015409708.1:0-2082 GCF_001527695.2 Protobothrops mucrosquamatus
TTGGCAAAACCCAGAAAGCTCTGGAGCTGTTTGCGAGTCTTTGGGGGCTGCCATTCGATTATGGCTTTCACCTTGGCTGGATCCATTTCAATACCCTCATTGGAAATTCTGTAACCAAGGTAGTCTAATTGGGTTTGGTGAAATTCACATTTCGACAATTTGGCATAAAGCTTGGCATTCAATAGTTTCTTTAACACTTTCCTCACCAGCTTTATGTGATCAGTCATATTCGTGCTGTATATCAGGATATCATCGAGATACACCAGAACCCCTTTGTACAAGTGATCATGTAGGACCTCATTAATCAACTGCATGAATACAGATGGGGCCCCCTGTAGTCCAAACGGCATTACTTTGAACTGATAGCTCCCCATTGGACAGTTGAAAGCAGTTTTCCACTCGTCTCCCTCTTTTATTCTCACCCGGTAGTATGCCTTTCTCAGGTCCAGTTTAGTGAAGACACTCCCTTTAGCCAGATGGGTTAATAAGTCCTTTAGGAGGGGGAGTGGGTATTTGTTTTCCACACTCACAGCATTGAGACCCTTATAGTCCACGCAGAGACGAAGCGACCCATCTTTTTTTTCTTTGAATAGCACAGGGGCTCCCATGGTGGATTTGGCTCGTTCAATAAACCCCCTTGCTAGGTTTTTGTTCACGTATCACTGCATCTCCTCCATTTCGAGGGGGGACATAGCATACATTCTCGGTCGTGGGAGTTTGGCTCCCGGCACCAGTTCGATGGAGCAGTCATTGGGTCTGTGAGGGGGTAGGGCATCACATTCTTTTTCACTAAAAACCTCCGCCAGGTCCCGGTATTTATTGGGGATGACTGGTTCGCGTGGAGTCGGTGAGGCGGCCATGTGCGCTCGCTCATTGGGTGGCCTAAGGTGCCCTGCAACATCCGTTGACTCAAGAGGGAGACTAGGCCCTATAGGTAGTCTCATGGTTCTCATTCCTTTCTCCCACCAGATGAATGGTTTCCATTTGTCTAACCAGGCTAACCCTAGGATCACTGTCTCAGTCATTTTTGGAGCCACCAGGAAACAAATAAATTCCCAGTGTGCACCTATTTCTAGGCGTAAGGGCTCAGTTAATTGTGTGACAAGAGTCCCTCCCATCAGGGAACCATCGGCTTGCTCAAACCTCACCGGTTTGGAAAGCTGTTTTGCCCGTATGCCCATTCTCATTGCAAACTGCTGACTAATAATGCAGCGGGTGCATCCAGTATCAATTAGCACATTTAAGTCCATTTGTGCCCCAGACTTAGGGATTATAAGCTTGGCGGCCAGTGAAAAAGGCGGGATTTGTTGACTCACCATTGGGTCGTTCTCTCCTTCATTGTCGCTGTCAAAGGAGGGTAGAGCAGGGGCGGGTCCAATCGGAGTCCCAGCGTCTTCCTGTGTGGAGGGTGTAATCTGGGCAACAGGTTCCTGCGTGAGCCGGTTAGATTTTTCTCTCGTTAGTCGCTGAGCAGGTTTCTTTCGCATTGCTGGTTCTGGTCTGCTCTGCCGTCGGGGGTAGGGGATTGGACAGGTGGCCGCTCGATGTCCTTTTTGTCCACACCAGAAACACTTAAAGGAAGTGCGTGTAGGTGGCCTGGGTCTCTCAGCCATTGCTGTAGTTGAGGGCTTTCGTGGGGGTGATTGCTGTCCGGGTAGCTCTGTTTGCTGCTCGGGTTTGCGTGGGGGAGGCTTCTTATAGCGAGAAAGCTTAACATCTAGCTTCACTGCTGTCTAGTACCACTCATGTAGCCGATCGGGTACTTCTCGGTAGATGCAAGCCTGAGAGAGGTGATCGCCCAATCCCCCAACAAAGTATTGAACCAGGGATTGTTCGGACCACCCCTCTGTTCGGCCTGCTAACTTGCGGAACTCTCACTCCAAGGCAGGCCTCCCGGCTTGTTTTATTTTGTGAATTTGTCTTGCTGCTTTGAGGCCTATGGATGGGTCCTCAAATCGTTCTTTCAGACCTAAGAGGAAAAGGTGGGGATCTTCCAATTCGGGGGCTTGCTCACTATATAAATTATTCAGCCATTCAGCTGCTTCTCCCTCTAGGTTGGATGCAAATACGTCGACCATGGCA
>NW_015409709.1:0-2082 GCF_001527695.2 Protobothrops mucrosquamatus
ATGTGTTGTGGAGAAGACATCTCAAGAGCCTAAATATTATTAACGAGGCTATCCTATAGCTTTTGGTCAGATGTGCCTTCTGCACAAAATGCACCCTCACGCTTTAGAAGACATAAAATCTATTTTGCTGAGAACGAGAAAGAGAGCTATATCCTTTCCTACTTTTGACTAACATACAAAGTCCACATGAGCTATAGGGGGGGGGGGGGAAATAAACAATAAGCCAGCTTCTACTCAGCACAAAGAGAACAATTTCATCTGGTGTGGCAAAATATCAGTGAAACCGTGTTTGTATATCCTCCAGAGTGACAGAATAAAGTGAAGTCAGAAGAAAGACAACACAAAATGCATTCTGGCATTTAAGCAACCGGAGCCTTGCCAATCGAGGCATGCCATCCGGGACCCTCTACCTGGTCCTCCCCCTCCTCCAAATTCTCGTCGCCCGTCCAAAAAAGCCTTTTAAACCCTCGTGGCAGGAAGGAAGGCGCCCTTTCGCCTGCCACCTTCGGCCAATGAGGCTTCCACCCCGCCACTGATGTCATGCACGAACTTGCCCACCAGTTGATTGCGGCAGCTGGCCAGGAAAAGGGGACCTGGGGTTAGGGGGGGGGGCTCTGCCCTCTTCTCTGTGGGTTTTCCTTCTTTTCTTTGCTCCCTCTTTTATTTTTTTCTTTTCTTCCCTTATTCCTTCCTTCTCTTATTTTTCTTTCCTTCCTTTGCTCCCTCCCTCTTATTTTTTCTTCCTTTCTGCCCTTTCTTTCGCTTCCTCTTTTTCTTATTCCTTCCTTCTCTTATTTGTCCTTCCTTCCTCCCTCCCTTATTTTTTCTTCTTTTCTTCCCTCTTATTCCTTCCTTCTTTCCTTCACTTTCTCCCTCCCTTATTTTTTCTTTCTTCCCTCTTCTTCCTTCCATCCATCCATCCATTCCTCCATCCCAGCACAGCTGCCATCCAGATCAGATGACCCAGCACAATCTTCCCACAAATCAAGGGGTTAAATGAAATGGGGGGACCCCGAGTTTTTCTTTTACCCTACTCCCCAATGGGACCCCCTGAAAGGAGGAAGGGCACCCTTGGATTCTGCCTGTGCTTCCCTGGTTTGCACCCCTCTGGCCTCTCCACCCACAATGCCCCCCTCCATTGGCTCCTAATTTAGCCAGGGGGAGATGGGGGTCCTGACAGGCCTTGCTTCCCAGAGAAGTGGACTTCAACTCCCACAATTCCCAGTCAGCCGTGGGAATTCTGGGAGTTGAAGTCCAGCCCGCTCCGACTTGCCAAAGTTGAGAAACCCTGGTTTACTGCCTCAAAAAAGCCAAAGAAATCGAGTCAGCCCTTTTAATAAAATGGGCTGATCTCGGAAGGGACCCCCAGTTTTCCTTTTATTTCCTGACTGAGAAGATTCACAGGGCACACATTGCAGACCACAACTTGGGGCAACTCACAAGCCCCCCCCCAAATGACAACCAAAGTCAAGACCCTCCAAGCCAAAGGGCACCATCAGCTCCCCTCCTCCTCTGGGGAAGAGCCCCCAGGGAGGGGGGCAAATCTTCTTCATCCCCCCCAGACACCCCCAAACGACCCCCTCACCTCGAACCAGAGCTCGTCTTCCTCACACCCCGATGGGGGGAGGGGCAGCTATGGCAAATTGGGGAACAATAATAATAAAATTCTCTGCCTGCGGCTCTCTCCCCCCAATTCCCTCCAGCTGCCCCCCAAGCAGCCCTCCATGAACAATTGCCAGCCAGCCAGCCAGCCCCGGGGCTCCTCATGGCCCCCTCAGCCCCACGGAGGGCCGCTCTCCCCCGCTGCCCTGGCTGGGGCCCAGCAGCTCCTCTCCAAGGGTGGCGGGTGGGGGTCCCGGGGGTCCCCAGAAGGAAAGGGGACCCCGATCTCCAGCCCGGGAGGCTCCCCTTTCGAAAGGAGGCGGCGGGGGGGGGCGAGCAGGATCCAGACGTCTTCCAGCCCCAGCCCCAAACACAGCCCACCCCCTCAGAAAGAAAGGGGGGAGGGAAGCAGCCCCCAAACTGGGGAGGGGGCTGCAGGGCCCAGGGATTGGGCAGGGGACGCCGCCCGCCCGCCCGCCC
>NW_015409710.1:0-2082 GCF_001527695.2 Protobothrops mucrosquamatus
ACCATTGTTGCTTTGGGCTGTTCGTGAAATGCCTGAATGTGTTTCCTGATTTGACGCTTGCATGGTAGTTGTGAAAAATTCACTTGGCATGTTGGAGGACTGTCTTGTGTGAAGTGTCCTCTCTGTATGGTGGGTCAGGCCAATGCCTTATGAAGTCAGGACAAACATTTGTCCGAGCTTTTTTCTTTACTTAGCAATGATACATGTTGGAGGTGTGCAAAACATTTCCGACATTTTGTATGTCTCTGACACAGATCGTTTAGAATGGCAGAGAAAGGGAAGGAAAGATAGAAGAGGGAAAGGAATGATAGAAGAGGGAAAGGAAAGATAAAAGAAGGAAAGATAAAGGAAAGGAAGGAAGGAAGGAAGGAAGGAAGGAAAAAAGAGGGAAAGAGAAAGAAAGAAAGAAAAAGAAAAAGAAAGAAAGAAAGAAAAAGAAAAGAAAGAAAGATAAGGAAGGAAGAAGGGAGGGAGGGAGGGAGAGGGAAGGAGAGAAGGAGAGAGAAAGGAAGGGAAAGAAGGAAAGGAAGGGGGGAGGGAGGGAAAGACAAGAAGCAATGGATGGAAACGAAAACAACGGAAAGACAAGAAGCAACGGGTGGAAACTAATCAAGGAGAGAAGCAACCTAGAACTAAGGAGAAACTTCCTGACAGTGAGAACAATTAACCAGTGGAACAACCTGCCTCCAGAAGCGGTGAATGCTCCAACACTGGAAGTTTTTAAGAAGAGACTGGGCAGCCATTTGTCTGAAATGGTATAGGGTTTCCTGCCTGAGCAGGGGGTTGGACTAGATGACCTCCAAGGTCCCTTCCAACTTTATTATTATTAGTATTAGTATTAGTAAGTATTATTATTAAAGAGGGAGAAAGGAAGGAAGGAAGGGAAGGAAGGAAGGAAGGAAGGAAGGAAGGAAGGAAGGAAGGAAGGAAGGGCAAATAATATAACTGATCATTCTGCTTCAACCAATTATCCAAAATTGCACATTGTAACCAAGATTGTGTAGCTGGAAAAAAAAATGTACTTCTTACGGTCTTCCTTTGTTTATACCACAGTGATTATTCAAAATAAGCAGAGGATAAATGGTTGCAAAAAAAGGACAGTCTTTTTTTTGACACAATGTAGGGTTAAGCAATTGATTTGAAGACCCAGACCGTTCAGGGCCTATGTACGTTATTCTTTGATATCTCTGGACATTCATCAAAGATACAATCACCCATCAACCCTATGAATAACAGGTTCTACGCCTTCTTGCCCCAAGTTTGCTACTACACGCTCTACTTACGACATACATGGATAATAAAAGAGAAATGGAAAAAAGTGGGACGTAATACAGAGAGTCTTTTCTAAGGCTTTGAAAATCAAATGGTTAATGATTTGCTTAAAAGGAAGACACATTAATTGTCTTCCTTTATTACAGTTCACTTGCTATGACAGAACCGGCCTTTGATAAAGGTTATCTTCTCTCCGATTCAGGATAGATACTTGAGGCCAATGTGACGAACTAATTGAGATTTGCTCTTATTTAATAGCAGAGACTGAGAAAGAATCACCCGATCACCTAGATCTAGCTGGCTTCCCTTGTCAACCAAAAGGGGCAGAAGGTGGACCTCTGACGCCACCTTCTCCTGACTCCAAGAAGAAAGCGAGAGGAATCAAGAAGCTGTTCGGCAGGTAACTAGGATGTAATTCTACAAAACATGATCCTGGATGGAGTTAACCAGGCATTCCTTTCATGTACTGCTAGGGCAGGGGTAGGCAACCTTGGCTCTTTTATGACTCGTGGACTTCGACTCCCAGAATTCCTGAGCCAGCCACGCTGAGGGGAAAGGGAGAGGTTTCCAAGCTGAGCCATGCTGGCTCAGGAATTCTGGGAGTTGAAGTGCACGAGTCATAAAAGAGCCAAGGTTGCCTACCCCTGGGTTGGTGGAACAAGAAGAAGGGGCACGCAAAGAACACATTGACTTGATAACATCAAATCTGATGCAAAGTCGAACGTGCAGCAATTGAAGAAAGCTCCGCTTGACAGGGTAGCATGGAGAGCATTTGCCTATAAAGTCACAAAGAGTTAGACATGACTAAAT
>NW_015409711.1:0-2082 GCF_001527695.2 Protobothrops mucrosquamatus
GGCAAAAGCTTGCAAGTCCTCCCTCCTTTCCGTCCTGCGCCTTCTCTCCTTCTCCCTTTCTCGTTCCGCTTCCTTCCTTTCTCTCTCTTCTTCTGCTATTTTTTCCCTCTGGTCAAATACGAAGTTTGCGATCCTGCGCAACTCCGAGATGTCTAAAGTGGACCAGTTGGATACTATCTGGTGGAAGTGTCCCCGGATAGCGCTCGCAGATTGGTTAACGAAAGCGGCTGCAAGAATGTTCTTATCCTTTAAACATCCTACGTCTAAATGTGCGAACGTGGTTCCGGCCTCCAAGAGGCGGACCCAGAAAGCGTCCGGGGTTTCCTTGTCCCTCTGTGTTGTCCTTTGGAATTCAGTCCAATCGAGGGGCTTTTTCCCTATTTCCTGGAGGGCTTCTATTAGATTAATCTTTGCCCTGGTATAGTCATCCCAGTGGTTCTGATTATTATAATCCCAATCTGGGCGGTTAAGAGGCCAGGCGACCCTGGCGGGGGCTACTTGCCCGGGCATGTTTATTACAGGATGCCTGGCTATCTCTTCTGTTTTTTCAAAAAGTTTCATCAATTCGTCTTTGGTCAGAAACACATGTAGTAGTTGGGTCATGTCTGCCCAAGACGGATTGTGAGTGTCTACAATAGATTTTATGGTTTCTATAACGGTCTGGGGGTCCGCTCAGAAGGTGGGAGCATCCTTCTTCCAAACGACCAAGTCAGACGGGGAGAAGGGGGTGTGGGTTAAGATATATTCAGTCTGGCCCCTCGGCCCCCGTACGGGCCTATTCAACAGGGGGGCCATAAAGGTTGGTTCGGGGTTATCTAAGGGAGGCTGGGGTTTTAAGTCGACTTGAATCGGATTTCTCTGTCTGGATAGTTCAGCCCAAATATACCAATAGGGTAGTTGGGTTGGTTCTATCCTTGACCTAAGTGCCCTTAATGTTCTGAGATCTAGGGTGCCACCCTCGGGCCAAATTTGTCTTCCGCGGTCATCTTTAAGCAAAGCCCATTTTCTACATAACTCCTTTAATGGTTTCTTCTTCATTCCAGCCTGGACAGGAAGCTGATTCCTGTCCCAGGCTTCGAGCAAGCTCTCTACTGGGAAACCTACCTCAGTCCTTGAATTGGAACTTCCCATACTTTTATGATGGAATTTCCTCTTAACGCTAAAGGGCACTACACAGTCGAAGCCTCCTTGTGAGACTTCTTTCACTACCACCACGATTTTGTGAGTCCGGAAAAAAAAAATGGGACTCACGGAGCACTCTGGATCCCTCTCAGAGTTCGTGGGAAGGCTCCTCTGAGGGATCCGCCACATTTTCAGACCAAAAAGGGGTCTGCAGAGACACTTCTGGTTTCCCTCGTTAGAAGGTACGGGCTACTCTTCGACCGGCCGGCTTCTCACCACTGTTTACGGACACCTGGACCTCCAATGTCCGCGGGCACCTCCGCTTGCTCTCGGAGGTAAGTGGCCACTCCAACTCGGGGCTATTGCTTAAAATTTTACTGGCGGAAGGGGTTCTGACTTGCCCAGAATAGAGTCCTCCCCCCCCTCTCTCTCTCTGTGCCTGCTCGGCTCTCCTCCTTTACCAGAAGGTCTCACGCTCCGATGCCCCCCCTTGCTTTCCCGAATCCCGCCGGTCACGGCTCCAGCGGAACTAGCAGCGGGTCGGGGTGCGGCTAGAGGGCATACGGAGAAGGTGAGCTCCAGCTGGCTCTTGGAGGAGGGTGCCCCACACACACACTCACACACTCTTCCTTTCGTTCCCCAGACCCTTTAATCTAAATAAATTTAAATCTGGTGGCACTTACCCTCTTTCCAGGTAGCTGTTCGAGCGCAAGACCCAAAAACTCCC
Source organism: Protobothrops mucrosquamatus (assembly GCF_001527695.2). Classification (NCBI taxonomy): domain Eukaryota; kingdom Metazoa; phylum Chordata; class Lepidosauria; order Squamata; family Viperidae; genus Protobothrops; species Protobothrops mucrosquamatus. Next base: position 1,850 of record NW_015409711.1, read on the forward strand.
TTTAATACCCGTTGCCGACCGGGCAGGGTCCGTGGAGGCTTCCCCGCGGAATAAGGTATCCGCTGCCGGCTGGGTGGTGGCTCTTCCGGGCCCGGTCCGGTGGCTGGGTGAGCTGGGAGTCCCTTCGTTGGTCGCCAGATAATTGTTGGGAGGAATCCCCCGTTCGGCTCTTCCAGCCGGGTTTCTCCTGTCAGCGTAGCGCCGAAGAAAAATAGATCGTGAAGCCAGCTACC
>NW_015409712.1:0-2082 GCF_001527695.2 Protobothrops mucrosquamatus
TATTTCCAATTGCCCTCGTATTCTTGATTTATTTAATTTATATGCTGCCCATCTCTCCGTTGAGTGACTATTTTAAGGCACTCTGGCTTTCTTTACTATTGTCATTTCTGGTTTTATAGTTAAAATAATTATTACGATTGGTTGCACAGTCAGCCAGATGTTCAGACTGAATTTGGCATTTTTAATCACCTATTGAGTTCTTCCCAAGGACCTGGGAAGGCAGATGTGGATATTTGATGGTATTTATCATCACCGGATACAAGCTATTCCGAGTAAAGCTGCCTTTTGCAATTGATTGATGGGGATTTTGTCAATGCTGATGGTATTCAAATGATATTATTATTGGTTTGTCACACAGTCAGCCAGATGTTCAGGCTGGACCTAAGATAGGCAGATGTGGATGTTTGATAGTATTATAAATATTGTTGTAGGATATAAGCTGTTCCGAGTGAAGCTGCCTTTTGCAATTGACTGATGGGGAATTTGTCAATGCCGATGATGTTCAAGTGGTGCTCCAGTTGTTTTGGGATTGTACCCTAGTTCTATTTGCAGGTCTTTATATTTTGTTTCTCTTCTATTCTGCTGTCTCCAGGTACTGCCACATCCACTATCCAGTCTTGGAGACAGCAGAATAGAAGAGAAATTGTTGTTATTGTTGTTGCTGCTGCTGTTATTCTGTATGTGTGTTGAGAGATATGCTGCAAATTTCAGAGAATGTGAATGCTTTAATGCAGACATGTCAAACACAAGGCCCGGGGGCCGGATGTGGCCCGCGAAGTGGTTTCATGTGGCCCGCGAAGCCATCCTGGAAACAGTGAGGGAACGGCCCCCACTGCCTTGGCCCTGCCCCAGGCCGGCCGGGAGCCAATGTACAATTTTGTGGTGGCCATCTGTGCTGAGACGCATTCAGTCTTAGCTCCACAAGGCCGTCTGGAAACAGCGAGGAACCAGCCCCTGCCATGTCGGCCCCGCCCCCTGGGTGCATGCTGGGGAGGTGTCACCCTTTGTGAGGAATGAAGAAATGGACCATAACTTGGCGCTTGCCCTGGTCCCACCCCCTTCTGCCAGAGACCCTCAGATCTGTCCCACTCCTGCCCAGGCCCCCACAGGCACCCTTGACGCGAACAATGTAGAGCTGGCCATGCCCATCCAATAGGCCACACCCACTCCATCCACACCCACCCAGTAGGCCACACCCACCCTGGCCACACACCCCCGCCCCCCCGAGGGCAACCGCAATGCTGATGCGGCCCTCAATGAAATTGAGCTTGACACCCCTGCTTTATTGGAACAGTTACTTCATTGCAATTTGCTTATTAATTGAAGATTGATCCAGATCAATTGATCAAAACTACAATCTAAAGAAGGTCGCAGATCAACCCAAACTAGATATATGCTAACAATGAAAGAGGGTCCTACTACCTAATTCCCTGACATAATATTTCAGACATCTGTACGGTACCTTGCTCAATAGTAGTAACTGCAAGAGGGACCTCGGAGTCCTAGTGGACAATCATTTAAATATGAGCCAGCCGTGTGCTGCAGCTGCCAAAAAAGCCAACACAGTGCTAGGCTGCATTAACAGAGGGATAGAATCAAGATCACGTGAAGTATTAATACCACTTTACAAGGCCTTGGTAAAGCCACACTTGGAATACTGCATCCAGTTTTGGTCACCACGATGTAAAAAAGATGTTGAGACTCTAGAAAGAGTACAGAGAAGAGCAACAAAGATGATCAGGGGACTGGAGGCTAAAACATATAAGGAATGGTTGCTGGAATTGGGTATGTCTAGTTTAACGAAGAGAAGGACGAGGGGGGACACGATAGCAGTCTTCCAATATCTCAGGGGCTGCCACAAAGAAGAGGGAGTCAAGCTATTCTCCAAGGCGCCTGAAGGCAGGACAAGAAGCAACGGGTGGAAACTAACCAAAGAGAGAAGCAACCTAGAACTAAGGAGAAACTTCCTGACAGTTAGAACAATTAACCAGTGGAACAACCTGCCTCCAGAAGTGGTGAATGCGCCAACACTGGAAGTTTTTAAGAAGAAACTGGACAGCCATTTGTCCGAAATGGTATAGG
>NW_015409713.1:0-2082 GCF_001527695.2 Protobothrops mucrosquamatus
CCCTCCTCTTCAACCCTCCTTCCCCCCCCCATCTACGAGAGAAGGAAAAGAGCAACAACAAAGGGGAAAAGAAAAAGGACCAAAGAAAAGGAAGAGGGGAGAAGAAGAAAAAACCCCATCCATCCATCCATCTCTCTCTGTGTGCGCGCGCGTCTCTCTTATTCCCTGATTTCTTGGCAACCTGGTTCGCTCTGCCACGCGGTATCCTGGGGGATCTTTACAACCAAACTGGGATCTATGAGCGGGAAGGTGATCAAGCCGAAGGAAGACAAAGATGCTTCTAAAGGTAAGGATCTCGGCTCGGAAAGAGTCTTCCTTCACATCCTTCCCGGTCTTCTTTCTCGCCCTTCTCCATCCATCCCTCCATCCCTCCAGCTGTCTGAATGTCCTTCAGTTTTTCCTCCCCCCAAAAAACCTCTTCTCTTTCCATCTTCCCTGGCTTGGCTAAACTTTAGGGGGGGGGGAAATGAGGGAAGGAAGGGATGGGGGAGCAGTGGCATGTCAGCCCCATAGCTCACCCATCTCTTTTCCACCTCCTCCTCCTCCTCCTCTTCCTTCTCCTCAGCCTTTGCGTTTTGGGGGGTTTTGTTTGTTTCCCAGCTCCTCAGCCTTCTCCTTCCCTCCACCTCACTGCCTCCCCATCCCAGCCCCTGGAAGAGGGGAGGGGGGGAAACTAACCTATTTACACCCCCCTGCCCCACCCCCGTAAAAGAGAGACCTCCTATAATACTGCAGTCTTCCCTTGTACTTCCCTTTTGTGTGTGAGAGCGAGCGAGCATGGTGTTCCACAAGGCTGTCTCCTGGCACGGCTGGGGCTTCAGACCTTCCCCATCGCCAGGAGGAGGGGGGTGTGAGAAACAGAAAGCAAAGCCCACTTTGGGGATCTTTGCAAGGAGGAATCCAAGAGGGGTCTGTAATGTAGCCTATACGAGGTGGGGGGGAGTTGGAGTTGTTTTGTTAAAATAAAAAGACAACACTGTTTTTTTCCGGGGTTGAGTCAGGAGCGAGAAGGAACATTATGTGCTCCTCGGCCAAAGTCGGAAGTCTTCCTGCACCTCTTGACTGCCGTACTTCCACCTGATAGACACCTGAAGGCATCTGGTAGGGTTAGGAAGTAGCACCTTAGCTCTCACCCTCCCCTGAAGCTTGGGCCAGGGAGATATGGTCCCTCTCTCTGTTCAAGGAGAAACAAAAGAGTCCTTAGGATCTCCTGAAGACTGATGGGGTTGTCTCCTTTGATCAAGCTGCAATGGAGAGGGAAGGGATGTCCTAGCAGGGTGCCATTGAGCTTTCCCACCCCCCCTCCCAAGATTAGAACTTGGTTTCCTACGTTGGAATAATGTGGGCATCCGGTTCTGGGCACTGCATTGGTGGTGCTGGTGGTGTCTGCAGAAAGCTGAGGCGCAAAAATCTTACTAAGGTTCACAATCGAAGGAGGAGAGGTGCTTTGCCCCAGGTTTCTTGCAAATATTTTTCTCTTGCAGTGGACTGACTTGCTTCTGAATATATAAACTGGGCAACAATTGCTATGGAGACGGAAGGGGGGAGGTGGAAGAGGTGGACGTAGAGGAGGTGGAGGAAGAGGAGGCTGGATGGTTCCCAGGGACAGCTCCGTAGCCTTCTTCTTACGCTTCTTGTCTGGCCACCTCTGGATTTGTCCAGGGGAAAAGGGCAGACAAAATCCAGATGTCTGGAAGGTTCCTCCCCCTTTTCAGAGGTGTGGGGGGGTCAGACAGCATCAAAAGAGGCTTTCTACATGATCATCTCCCATCAGCCAGGTTGGTGCAAGGTCTCTATTGTCGCCTCTTTGGTGAATTCAACCCATCGAGACATTCTCTCCCCTTTCCTCTTATGCTCCAAAAGTAATATAAATCTGTGTTCAAGGTTTGATCTTCAGCATCCATCCTAGTCATGATGTTTGTACTGGGCACCGACCTGAATGTCTCGGCCGAGACAGGAAGGGCGGTTGAGTGAATGGCTCCCCTTTTTCCCAGGTAAATCAGGGCCTAAGAAAAGAGGCTTTGTGATCTGAGCACTATTGTGTTGAAAACCAAGGGGTGGGGGTGGGGGGGATTAAATTGC
>NW_015409714.1:0-2082 GCF_001527695.2 Protobothrops mucrosquamatus
AAAGAGAACACACATAATCAACAATAATTGGTGCTTTTAAACTAAATCCCTCATTCAAAGAGTTCCCCCCAGCAATTATATTAACATACATATCAATCTCACAGGAATTATTTTACAGTAGCAATTACTGTTGAATAATTTATTATCTTGGTTGTTGACATGTAAAACTGATAGCTTTTCCAGATAATTTGAAAATACTATAATTGCATTGTTGAGCGATTCAAATTTCTTTTCTACAGAACTGTAATTCTTATACCTAACTTTCAAGAAATCAAACTAATGAATTTTGTCACAGAGATTGTATCAGACAAGGGCAACTCTTTCCACAAAAACAGTGGAATCTGTGAGAACTTTACTAAAAAGGCACTTACAAATTGTGTTGAACAATTTCATCTGTTGAAAGTAAGAAAATGGGAATAACACAATTATTTGAACATAAAAACATTGGCAAGCCTCAATATATTACTGAAAAAGGTATGCAACTAATAAAACGTAAAATTGCCCAACATATTTCAATCGAAACCTTCCTCAGGGAAATAAGACATTAGTGATATAGCTGTCTTACTAGAATAAGTGAATAATGGAAATTTTCCTCCTGGAGAAAGCTAGCATTAAAACCCATGAAACAATTTCTTAGTTTACAAAATTTCCTATACTTTCCAAAAGCTTGCTTTTTTCCATCTATTTTCTTTATAGAATTTTCAGTTACAAGAATCAAATACCTCAGAATAACTGCAAAGTTCTATTTTAAAACTAGGTAATATTTTCCAAACAAAAAAGTAAAAAAGAAGTGCTCTGATACAAAGCTTGCATTTCATGTTCTTGCCTGCCTAGAATAACTACAATTTATCTAAAATATAAAGTGAGACTAATCTTCTCAATCCACATTTGGAACCTTCTTGGTTAGCAGCTAATGTTTATCCTCTCGAATGCATTAATTTAAGTCTTCACATAAATATCACTATTTTATAAACCCTTTTATTTATCAAAATATTCCTTGCCAATCCACCAGCCCAGGGGTAGGCAACCTTGGCTCTTTTATGACTCGTGGACTTCAACTCCCAGAATTCCTGAGCCAGCCATGCTGGCTCGGGAATTCTGGGAATTGAAATCCACAAGTCATAAAAGAGCCAAGGTTGCCTACCCCTGCACTAGCCTAAGGACCTCAAAATATTTAATAATTGATATCTAAGAAGTTAGCAATATGATTCCAAAGCACACTCCATTTGTTAAATGAATAGTGAAATAAAAGAGGCACGGTCCTAGACCATTTATTAATAGCACAGCTGAAACTCCTGATAAAGAATGTTGTGCTTTATAGAATAGCATTTGTTCTACCTTCTTTGGCCTCCACATTTTCCCAGAAGTTACAAAATACTTCAACCAAGAATATTATATAAGATGTGGACCCGCTAGCAAGAAGACAATTCATGACTCTATGCACTGTTAGGCACTCATTTCCATTTTACCAAACTCTATACTAGCAAGATTTGAGATTATATGGAAACTTTCACATGTACAAACTTTTACATGCAAATACAAAAACAGCCGCATTTTGTCCATAGATATTTCTATTTTACCTCATTCCACAATGTAATAAATCAAAGGCTGTGCTTTTTATAGATCCCCATGATGTACTCTGATCCATGTGTGGGACTCATAATACTTACATAATACTGACACATAAACAGAAGCAGGAATGGTCAAAATATCAGCATTTAATAAAGCCAAGTACTAATTGTAGGAGTTTCATACGAAGTGCATCAAACCTTATTTCATTGCCTAGTAAATGTCAACCTGGATAGTGCAATGTTTTAGGAAAGTTGGTACTGAAGACTGATAAATTCAAGAGCAGGAATACGAAAACCTGTCGGCTAGCCATAAAACTTGAAATGAACCCATCATCACATTTTTAAAATCTAGAAGTTTGTGCTGCATTAAATAAATTAAATTTTAAATTAAAATCAATGAAGAAAGAAGAGACTATTTAAATCACCTTCTTTATGGATTTGTAATCAGGGCCTGAACAAATGTGGTGACTGGTCATAAGTTAATTTAAATTGGAAAACCACTGGAGTAAGG
>NW_015409715.1:0-2082 GCF_001527695.2 Protobothrops mucrosquamatus
AACAGAGTGGCTGCACTAACAGCAACCTAGAACTAAGGAGAAACTTCCTGACAATTAGAACAATTACCCAGTGGAACAACCTGCCTCCAGAAGCGGTGAATGCTCCAACACTGGAAGTTTTTAAGAAGAGACTGGACAGTCATTTGTCTGAAATGATATAGGGTTTCCTGACTGAGCAGGGGGTTGGACTAGATGACCTACAAGGTCCCTTCCAACATTATTATTATTATTATTATTATTATTATTATTATTATTATTATTATTATTATTATTATTATTATTATTATTATTATTATCATCATCATCATCATCATCATCATCATCATCATCATCATCATCATCATTATCATTATCATTATAGTTATGTGCCCACCTAGGATGGCAGACGTTACACATTTGCTCCAGGAGCTGCAATGTTTTCCAGTCTGCTTCCGGGTGCAATTCAAAGTGCTGATTTTGATCTATAAAGCCCTGCATGGCATGGGTCCACATTACTTGAGGAACTGGCTTTTCCCAATTACATCTACCTGTCCCATCAGTCACGCAGGAGAGGTATGCTGTAGGTCCTGCCTGCTAAGGAATCCCCTCTGATGAGACCCAGAAGACATGCCCTGTCTACTGTGGCTTTCACTATGGGGAGCATCATTCCCCTGAGATGAGTTTGACCCCATCCCTGGTACCCTTTCAGAAAGTCCTTAAAGCTTGTTTTTTCCAGCAATCTTGGGGAAACCATAAAAATCCTGCAATCGTGGCTTCTTCATGTTTTATTTTGATTCACCTTCAGTGTTTTACAATTGGTCACATTGTTTAAATCAGGCATGTCAAACTGCCGGCCCGCAGGCTGGACGCGTCACGCCGAAACCGCACCCACCCCGTTGCCGGCAAGGGGGAAAAAGTCCCGATAAGTCGTGCGACATCACATGACGTCGCGAGTTTGACATGCCTGGTTAAAAGTTGCTGAGTTTCTACACTGCCCAGAGTCATGTTATGTGAGATGTGAGCCATATACATTTGCTAAATAAATTAGAAGGGGAAACAACTTAATAATAATAATAATAATAATAATAATAATAATAATAATAATAATAATAATAATAAAGTTGGAAGGAAACTTGGAGGTCATCTAGTCCAACCCCCTGCTCAGGCAGGAAACACTATACCATTTTGGACAAATGGCTGTCCAGTCTCTTCTTAAAAACTTCCAGTGTTGGAGCATTCACCGCTTCTGGAGGCAGGTTGTTCCACTGGTTAATTGTTCTAACTGTCAGGAAGTTTCTCCTTAGTTCTAGGTTGCTTCTCTCCTTGATTAGTTTCCACCCATTGCTTCTTGTCCTGCCTTCAGGGACCTTGGAAAATAGCTTGACACCCTCTTCTTTGTGGCAGCCCCTGAGATATTGGAACACTGCTATCATGTTTCAGTTTCAGTTTCAGTTTCAGTTTATTGTATTTATATCCCGCCCTTCTCCTGGTGGACTCAGGGCGGCTTACAGCCAGTTAAAAAACAGAGCAATTGATACAAATATACAAAATTTAAAATAAATTAAAAGATATATTTAAATAGGACTTTTCTTATTTTAAAAATTGATTAAAATCCAATTTAAAATATCCCTAGGCCAGTCCTGCCAGCTGAAACAGCCATGTCTTGAGGGCGCGGCGGAAGGAGGGGAGATCCGGAATCACCCGGATCTCTGGGGGCAGCTCATCCCCCCTCATCCTTCTCTTCATTAAATTAGACATACCCAATTCCAGCAGCCGTTCCTTATATGCTTTAGCCTCCAGTCCCCTAATCATCTTTGTTGCTCTTTTCTGTACTCTTTCTAGAGTCTCAACATCTTTTTTACATCGCGGTGATCAAAACTGGATGCAGTATTCCAAGTGTGGCCTTACCAAGGCATTATAAAGTGGTATTAACACTTCACGTGATCTTGATTCTATTCCTCTGTTAATGCAGCCTAGCACTGTGTTGGCCTTTTTGGCAGCTGCAGCACACTGCTGGCTCATATTTAAGTGATTGTCCACTAGGACTCCGAGGTCCCTCTCACAGTTACTACTATTGAGCAAGGTACCCCCTATACTATACCT
>NW_015409716.1:0-2082 GCF_001527695.2 Protobothrops mucrosquamatus
AGATAGATAGATAGATAGATAGATAGATAGATAGATAGATAGACAGACAGACAGACAGACAGGGATGGATGGATGGATGGATGGATAGATGGATAGACAGACAGACAGACAGACAGACAGACAGACAGACAGACAGACAGACAGACAGACATAGGTAGATAGATTGATAGAGATAGATAGATGGATAGATAGATAGATAGATAGATAGATAGATAGATAGATAGATAGATAGATAGACAGACATAGATAGATGGATAGATGGATAGATAGAGATAGATAATAGATAGATAGATAGATAGATAGATAGATAGATAGATAGATAGATAGATAGATAGATAGATGATAGATAGATAGATATGGATGGATGGATGCAACTTTGTAGTGCCGTTGTTTGTAATCATAGATAAACAGATAAAGAAACAGACAAAAATAGACAAATAGGTAAACAAACAGACAAGCAGATACATGAATAAATAAATGGATCGATAAATAAACCAATTAATAAATGTATAGATAAATAACCCCCAGCCCGGGAAACCCTGTCCTAGATGAATGGACAGCCCCAAAGCCCCCCCCTCCGTGTAGCCGCAAGGGACACCCCCTCCTGCATTTAACCCACCGCATAAATGCAGAGTTGGGGCAAGGAACGGCCCCTCCTGCCCAAGGGCAGCCCCTCCCCTGCCCCCCCAGCCCCCCCAGTATGGCTGGTGGGGACCCTGAGCCAAAAGGCGAGCCTGGTGTTGTGGAGATAAGGGTTTCATTGGTGTGTGTTGTGTCGGCGCCAACAATCCGAGCCAGACCTGGGAACGCTTCATGCTGGCAGCCTGGAAATCCATCAGCCGAAATGGGATCCAATGGGTCGTTTGACACGGGGGAAGGGGGGGGACGACAAGCCAACATCACGGAGGAAATGGAGCAAGCCCTGTTCCTGGCACCGGAGGCTCAGCGCCAGCGCTTGGGCACAGCCGAAGAGGACGGGAAAAGAACCCGAGGCACTTCGCCCAGCACAGGCAGGCCTCGGCGTACAGCGGTTCTCTTAGTGACCCGTTCAAAGTTACGACGGCGCCAGAAAAAAGGGGCTTAGGGGCTGTTTTTCCCCACTTAATGACCGTTGGGTCACCTGAGCAAAATTTGGACACTTGGCACCCGGCTCGTATTTATGACGGTTGCAGTGTCCCCGGGGTCTCACGTGATCCCTTTCCGACAAGCAAAGTCCCATGGGGAAAAGATCCACGTAACGACCGGGTTACTCTCTTAATATTCTCCAAAGCGCCTGAGGGCAGGACGAGAAGCAATGCAGGGGGTTGGACTAGATGACCTCCAAGGTCCCTTCCGATTTTATTATTATTATTAACAACCTGCCTCCAGAAGCGGTGAGTGCTCCAATACTGGAGGTCTTTAAGAAGAGACTGGGCAGCCATTTGTCCGAAATGGTCTAGGGTTTCCTGCCTGAGCAGGGGGTTGGACTAGATGACCTCCAAGGTCCCTTCCAACTTTATTATTATTATTAACAACCTGCCTCCAGAAGCGGTGAGTGCTCCAATACTGGAAGTATTTAAGAACAGACTGGACAGCCCTTTGTGTGAACTGGTATATAGGGTTTCCTGCCTGAGCAGGGGGTTGGACTAGATGACCTCCAAGATCCCTTCCGACTTTTTTTTTTAATTATTATTATTATTATTATTATTATTATTATTATTATTATTATTATTAAGTGCAGCAGTTTACTTAACCACTGTGGGAAGAAAAATGAGACAACAAATGTCTCACTTAGCAACAGGAAGTTTGGGCTCGACTGCGGTCGTAAGGCGAGGACTGCCTCTATTGAGGTGTTGCAGCCGTAGCTGAGCTTTTTCGGGGACGGTTTGCAACATCTTGTGGCTGCAGCAGCAGCAGCAGCTCGTGCAATCCCAGAAAAATGCCGAACGCTGGGAGAAACATGGCATATGGGGAAAAAAACAACTAGGAAATAATAGGCGAACAGAGTCCTGCCGAGAAAAATCAATACAGCATTTGTGTTGAACTTCCGTGTTGAATCGGGTCTAATTCTCGGAGACTGCCTGGACAGGTCCGGTTGCGGTT
>NW_015409717.1:0-2081 GCF_001527695.2 Protobothrops mucrosquamatus
GGAGGAAGGAAGAAGGAGGGGAGGAAGGAAAGAAGGAGGGAGGGGGGAAGCAAGGAGGGGAGGGAGGAAGGAAAGAAGGAAGGAAGGAAGAAAAAAGGGAAGGGAGGAAGGAGGGAAGGGAGGAAGGAAAGAAGGAGGGAGGGGGGAAGGAAGGGAGGAAGGAAGGAAGGAAAGAAAGAAAGAGAAAGAAAGAAAGAACTTTCTTGTTTTTCTTTGAAGGCGTTTCGCTTCTCCTCCAAGGAGCTTCTTCAGCTCTGACTGGATGGTGGGGAAGGGAAGGATTTATACTCCTTGCAGACAGCTGGTCATTTGCATCCTTTTGGAGAGTCATTGAGGCCACCTGGAGGCTTATCTGTGTCCTCAGGGTCTCCTGAGTGGGGCAAATGGGTGTGGAGCCTTCTCGGAGCTGCTGAAAGGAAGCAGTTCCAGACGTTCCTCATGAAGCAGTTCTTTTCAGCAGCTCCAAGAAGGCTCCACCCCCATTTGCACCACTCAGGAGACCCTGAGGACACAGGTAAACCTCCAAGTGGCCTCAACGACTCTCCAAAAGGATGCAAATGACCAGCTGTCTGCAAGGAGTATAAATCCTTCCCTTCCCCACCATCCAGTCAGAGCTGAAGAAGCTTCCGGGAGGAGAAGGGAAACGTCTTCAAAGGAGAAACAAGAAAGTCCAGTTGCCTCCTGAAAAAGCACCTTTGGGACAACCCTGACCTGGATGATGGAGGATCTCCATAGACCAGGGGTAGGCAACCTTGGCTCTTTGATGACTGGTGGACTTCAACTCCCAGAATTCCTGAGCCAGCCATGCTGAGGGGAAAGGGAGAGGATTCCAAGCTGAGCCATGGCCGGCTCAGGAATTCTGGGAGTTGAAGTCCACCAGTCATAGAAGAGCCAAGGTGGCCTACCCCTGCCCTAGACAGACAGACAGACAGACCTAGTACAGGGGTAGGCAACCTCGGCTCTTTTATGACTGGTTGACTTCAACTCCCAGAATTCCTGAGCCACCATGGGGGAACTATGGCCCCCTCATGACTCGTGGACTTCAACTCCCAGAATTCCTGAGCCAGCATGGCTCAGCTTGGAAACCTCTCCCTTTCCCCTCAGCATGGCTGGCTCAGGAATTCTGGGAGTTGAAGTCCACCAGTCATCAAAGAGCCAAGGTTGCCTACCCCTGACCTAGACAAACAGGGGAGTGGGTCAGGCCTCTTCTCCGTAGCCCTGGCGAATTTCCTCCCCCCGAAGGTCAGAGAGGGCTGGGCTGATCCGGCCAGCGAGGCAGATTCTTACAACCTGCGGTCACTTCTTGGATCCGGCTTGCATTCCAGCGAGCTTTGCAGCCCCGTGCGTGAAGTAACCCCACCAGGGATTCATTACAACTTGGCCAGAAGGCTCCAGAAATTTCTCCACCCTCTCCTCTCCTCCCCTGCCTTTTTTTTTTTTTTTTTTTTGGTTTGTTTGTTTGTTTCCGAAAGAAAAAAATAAAATTTCTTTTGGCAAGCTCCACGCCCACACAGCTATTTTCTGCTCCTTACCTTGGAAAGCAGCCTTGCTTTCCAGATGCGGTGATATTTTGGGATAATGGAGGTTTTTTTCTCAGCCAGCAAAGCCGGTCGGTGGGATTTTTTTTTTTTCGAGGCCCGAAATCGGGCGGCCGTGTGGCCGTCGGTGCCGTCTGTAGCTTGGCAGTTTTCCTGCAGGCGTTTCGTGACCCCGTTAGGTAACGTCATCCAGTGCTAGAAGGGAGTGGGGTTTGGAGAGGAGGAGGGGGAGGAGGAGGAGGAATGTGGGGTCCTGGGTGCTCTCTGCGCTTGCTTGTTTTCTCGCAGGCGTTTCATGACCCAACTAGGGAACATCATCAGTGCTAGAAGGAAGGAGGAGGAGGAGGAGGAGGAGGACAATGGTGGGGTCCTTGGTGCTCTCTGAGCTGGGTGGTTTTCTTGCAGACGTCTCATGACCCGACTAGGGAACATCATCAGTGCTAGAAGGGAGTCAGTGGGGTTTGCTCTCTAATTATATATTGGTAGCTTGCCCTGTCAATGTTAGTGGGAGACCCACCAAGAATACTGCCACCAACAGCAACA
>NW_015409718.1:0-2081 GCF_001527695.2 Protobothrops mucrosquamatus
ATATGTTTGAATCCTGGTCTTTACTAAAAATTAAGCATTGTTTCTCTTATAAAATGAGAACATTCAAATTGATTCAACTAGGTCCAAATTAATTCCTACAGCCTTTCTTGGGCCCTAAACCTATCTTCCTGAAACTGAACCTTTTCAATATGTTGATTCTTAAATGGGTAGTCCTTGACTTACAACCATTTGTTTAGTGACCATTCAAAGTTACAATGGCACTGAAAAAAAGCGACTTAGGACTGTTTTTCACACTTATGATTGTTGCAGCACCCCCAGAGTCATGTGATCAAAATTCAGATTCTTTGCAACTGGCATATACAGTATTTATGACGGTTGCAGTGTCCCTGGGTTATGTGATCCCCTTTTGGGATCTTCTGACAAGCAAATTTGCAGTGGGGAAGTCAGATTCACTTAACATCCATGTTACTAATTTAACAATTGCATTGACGCATTTAACAACTGTGGCAAGAAAGGTTGTAAAATGGGGCAAACTCACTTAACAACTGTCTCGCTTAGCAACAGAAATTTTGGGCTCAATTGTGGTCTGAAGCTGAGAACTACCTATGTGTCATATGGTGTTTGGCTTGATGGGAATTATAGAAATAAAAACCCAATGCATGGGGATCCCATATTGGACAAGGCTGTCCTAATTTTTTGCATTTAAAATTTGTTACTTAAAGACAGATTGCACTCTGCTTTGATCTATTCTACGCAGAGGTCCATTTTGTTAAATCTAGGGAAGAACTTCATCTCTAGCATCACTGTTCAGTGGTTCTTACCCAAACAAACAACAAATAGGTATAGAATGAGAACAAATGGAATGGAACAAAAATGCTCAGCTACTGCTGCTTGCCTTTAATTACTTAAACATTTAGATGCTGCAGCATGGTAAATAAGGACAAGTGTTAGAAATCGCTAAAGAAATGGTAGAAGACAGGCAGAAAAGATGCTGTATTCATAGATGAAAAATAAATTTGCCAATATCATAATGCCCCTAACAAAGAGAGATTTGGGATACTTTTAAGTATATTGCATAGAACTAGAAAATGGTAAATAAAAATGATCATGGTTTGATCCAATGTAGTAAGATAAGGCTCTGTCATATGGAGATTTTAAGTTAGGGGATGATGAAAAACACAGGGGAAGATAATCAAGACTTATAAAAATATGTAATATAATGTATAGGGTTGACACGGAAAATATTTTTACACTTTTGTACAGGTAGTCCTCGACTTACAACCGTTCATTTAATGACCATTCGAAGTTACATCCCTGAAAAAAGTAACTTTATCACGGTTTTTCATACAACCATTACAGCATCCTCATAGTCATGTGATCAAAATTCAGATGCTTGGCAATTGATTTATACTTATGACAGTTGCTGTGTCCCGGGGTCATGAGATCACCTTCTGCAACATTCTGTCAAATTTAATGGAGAAGTCACTTAACAATCATGTCACTAACTTAACAACTGCAGTGATTCACTTAACAGCTGTGGCAAGAAAGGTTGTAAAATGGGGCCAAACTCACTTAGCAACATAAATTTTGGGCTCAAGACTACCGGTATGATATTACATCAATCTTCCCTTGGCTTGCTGTAGCCAGATTCAGGGAAGGCATTAAAAGAAGTATGAGAAAGCATATTTGGAAGCAGTGAACATTCAGAAGAACTCCTCCTAAACCACGGGTAGGCAACCTTGGCTCTTTTATGACTCGTAGACTTCAACTCCCAGCCAGCCATGCTGAGAGGAAAGGGAGAGGTTTCCAAGCTGAGCCATGCTGGCTCAGGAATTCTGGGAGTTGAACTCCACGAGTCATTAAAGAGCCAATGTTGCCTACCCCTGTCCTAAACTAAAGTCCTGAATCATCCGATTTATTTATTTATTTATTTATTTATTTATTTATTTATTATATTTTTACCCCGCCCTTCTCCTTGCGGACTCAGGGCGGCTAACAGCCTAATAAAAACAAATACAAAAGTACAAAAATACTACCGTTAAAACGTAATTAAAAGGAAATATTAATTTGGCCTTTGTTATTTTAAAAATTGTTTTAAAACCCAACTAAAAATACCCCCT
>NW_015409719.1:0-2081 GCF_001527695.2 Protobothrops mucrosquamatus
CATCCATCCATCCATCCATCCATCCATCCATCTATCTATCTATCTATCTATCTATCTATCTATCTATCTATCTATCTATCTATCTATCTATCTATCTATCTATCTATCTATCTATCTATCTATCTATCTATCTATCTATCTATCTATCTATCTATCTATCTATCTATCTATCTATCTATCTATCTATCTATCTATCTATGAATTCTATCCTAGAATTCATGGTCTCCCGCTTTCTAGCCTTACCCCTGGACCAAACAGGCTCTCATCCTCTTGTTTCTTATCCATTTTGTTACTTTGGAAAGTAGATGTTCTCATCTTCTGGGTGGCAAGGCAGCCTCATCCAAACTAAGCCCGTTCAACTTGATCCCCATAGCAAAGCTAAGCCCATTCCCCACCCAGTTACTTAGAGCATCTTCATAGCATCACACAGCCATCACTGAAAAGATGGGAAACTTCTCATTCCTGTTATTTTGGCACAACCACAATTGGGCAACTTTCAAAGATGCTCTAAGTCAGGGGTCCCCAACCCCTGGTCCATGGACCACAGCATGCCAGCAACCAGGCCGCACAAACAAGCAAAGCCCCATCCGTGGGATGCACACAAAAGCATGCCCCCTCCAGTCCGCAGAAAAACCTTTCTCCACAGAACCGGTCCCTGGTGCCCAAAAGGTTGGGGACCTCTGCTCTAAGTCACCAGCAGGGAAAGGATCAAAACCTGCTCCCATAGGAGTTATTGGCTCATGAGCGAGGCTCGTGGAAGTAGAGTGCCAAGAAATTTCATCCAACATTCATTTCATGGGGTCTTTTGAAAAGAAGATAACATTATAAGAAATTTGGAGAAAAACGCTATTCCTACAAAATTGTTTGCCAGTTTTTGTAAAGTTGGGGTAGCCCTTTGGATATTGCCAAAGTACAACGTCATTATCCCTCACAATTGGTAGTTACAAACTGGAGCTGTTGAGAATTGCAGTCAGTACAACCTGTCAAGCAACAGAGTCTCGATAATAAATGTATGGGATTATTGTTTTAAAGAGTCAGAAGTTGGATGCAATCTCCTTTGGAAGGAGAGGAATGATATGGGTTTCTGCATAAGTAGATTTCAATCTATATTGGCTTTCAGTTCAAAAGGATGTGTATGTGCGAAGAGCTGGAAAGTGATTTTTTTCCAGTGGGATCAAAGGTTTCTATTTTTCCTTTTTAATGATGTACTTGAGATGGAAATTGAAATTTAAAAAATTGATGCTCGCTTTGAGTTTCCCTGTCAGAGGCCAATTTCATGTTTAAGTTTATACCATACTTCCAGAAATGAAGTAAGGGAGGGAGGGAGGGAGGGAGAGAGGGAGGAAAGGAGGGAGGGAGGGAGGGAGGAAGGAAGGAAAGAAGGAAGGAAGGAAGGAAGGAAGGATACAAATGAAAATCTGTGAGAAACACAATGTGCCTCTTGATTCAGACTTACCAGGCTCAGATTGTAACCTTCCTTTGCATATTTTAATTCCGTGAATTATTTTCATTCATGCAATTTTTCTGTTCTTCCCTTGTGCAGCTTATTGCCTAGATATCTCCAAATGCAGCATTTCTAAATAGAGAAAAATAATGGGTCTTAGAAAATGTTCAGATAGGCAAAGAACTGTGGCAATTGCAAAGGGGAAGGAAAAGCATATTGGTGAAGCTTGTTTTGATCTTTTTTGTTTTTTTTTAATTTTTGTTTAGGGCAGCTGTCTAGCCTTGTGGCTGAATTTGCCACTTTAATGAATAGGTTTCATGTGGTCAGCAGCAAGCCATGACTGCGGGATGGCAGTGCTGCCTCGGTTTCATTATTGGAATGTACAACAATAAACTTCTCCTTTCTGTTTTCTTTCTCTTGGAACCCAGAGGGTCAAATCTGGGGGACGATGCAAAAGGCCAGCATCTAATACAAAGGAGAGTCTCTTTCTCTAATCTCAGGATGTGCTCCTGGCATTGCACGACTGCCAGAGACATGAAAAAGGTTGTGTTCATTTCAGTGAACAGAAATCATATTCTGTAGACCCAGTTGGCACCTTGGTTGATCTCTCAAGTCTTGGGAAGTTTGTGGAGTCTCT
>NW_015409720.1:0-2081 GCF_001527695.2 Protobothrops mucrosquamatus
TATTCTCCAAAGCGCCTGAAGGCAGGACAAGAAGCAACGGATGGAAACTAATCAAGGAGAGAAGCAACCTAGAACTAAGGAGAAACTTCCTGACAGTTAGAACAATTAACCAGTGGAACAACCTGCCTCCAGAAGCGGTGAATGCTCCAACACTGGAAGTTTTTAAGAAGAGACTGGACAGCCATTTATCTGAAATGGTGTAGGGTTTCCTGCCTGAGCAGGGGGTTGGACTCGATGACCTCCAAGGTCCCTTCCAACATCATCATCATCATCATCATCATCATCATCATCATCATCATCATCATCATCATCATCATCATCATCATCATCATCATTATTATTATTATTATTATTAATCCACGCTTTCTGGTAATTAACCTGTTGTTTTCAAGGAGTTTATGAATCATCTCTTTTCCTCCATTATTCATTTTATTTGCCACCTACTCTAGAATGTTCCCTACAATTGGCCAATTGTGTCAATTATATTTTCTCAATATGTATTTTGTCAATATCTGATTAGCAAATTTTTCTCAATCTTTTTCATTCTCTTACGAAGATACTGGTAACATTTCATGAAGCATATTTGCTAGTTAGACAACTCTAGAAGAAAGATTCAAAGGTGGAATAAGAAACCAGATGTTCTGTTTTTAAAATTCCTGGATGTTTCCATTCTGGTTCCACCCTTTCCTGGAGAAGAATGAGTTTTTCAATATTTCCTTCGTGAAATCCTACACGGACCAAAATGGAGATTTAACGGCAGATCTGTACATTAAAAGCATGTTGGTTCTCGCCAAAGAATCCTCGGAAAAAGATTATAGGGACTTTTGAAAGGCAGAGATATATTCAAACAAGATGTGCCTTCACAGCTAAAGTTGCTCAACAAGGTGGGAGAAAGTTTTGTGTCTTTTCTTTGTTTTCCAAACTTTGAGGTCCCATTTCAAGTGGGCTAAAGAATGGAGGCCTTTGAACTATGGTGCTGGAGAAGACTCCTGCGAGTCCCCTGGACTGCAAGGCGATCTAACCGGTCAGTCCTAGAAGAGATCAACCCCGACTGCTCTTTAGAAGGCCAGATCCTGAAGTGGAAACTCAAGTACTTTGGCCACCTAATGAGAAGGAAGGACTCACTGGAGAAGAGCCTGATGCTGGGAAAGATGGAGGGCAAGAGAAGAAGGGGATGACAGAGAATGAGGGGGCTGGATGGAGTCCCTGAAGCAGCAGGCATGAGCTTAAATGGACTCCAGAAGATGGTAGAGGACAGGAAGGCCTGGAGGAACGTTGTCCATGGGGTCGCGATGGGTCAGACACGACTTCACAACTAACAACAAGAACAAAGCCTAGTTTCCAAGGTGGTTGACCTTCTCTGAGAAATGAATATGGGGAGTAGAAACCTTGATTGTTTTCTTAAACTTTAGTACTCTTCTATTTTGTGGACCTTCTACAATTGAGTGTCTCCATCAAACTTGTGAGAAAGCCGCAAGGGCTGGGGAATGTCTTGCTAATAGCTTCAGCTTTGTCTGTTCCTTGTACACAAATAGCAAAGAAGAAGACCATTCTGTGTTGACCTGGGCCTAAATTCAGGTTTGGACTGACTCAAACTCTTATTTCCTAATGGAACCAAAAGGATCTCCACCTAGTCATGGTTCAGTTTATGAGGAAATCGAATCATGATTAGGTGGAGGTGCTTTTGGTCCCATTGGTAAGAAGCGTCATCTTGTCTTTGCTTGGGAAAATTGTTCCCTGAAAGGACAGGTTCATAGTCTTTGACCTGGTCACCTCACTGGGATAGAGCAATAGGCCTTCTGCTCCTAAGAAGGAGCTCCAAGGCTTTCAGTCCACATGGAATTATCATGACCGTTCTGAAGTGCAACTGAGGCACTGAAATGAGACTTTGATCCAAGGGAACGCCCTTCTTCATATCAGAAGAATTCGAAAGGAAAGGCTACTTAGATTTGGCCTTTGGCTATTCTTGTCTCCTTTTCTCTTCATTGGTCAACCAAGAAAAGTCACCTGCCTTCTCCGACAAATGGTTTTCAGCATCATCTTCTCAGTTGCCATCTCTTGGCCAAAACCATCACGGTGGT
>NW_015409721.1:0-2081 GCF_001527695.2 Protobothrops mucrosquamatus
CCCCCCCCCCCCCCGTGTGTCCGAAATCAATCCAGGGCAAGTGTTTGGTCTTTTAACTGGTCCGTTCTTCTCCTTGTAGTGGCCACATTGCTTCTATTCATCTGTAGCCAACCTGACGCCAGTGTCACTGAAAGGACCTGCCATCAGAAGTATCCCCTGACTCTTATTTCCCCCCCCCACAGACCCCCTTCCCTTATTGGGGGCTGAGTGGAGTTTTACACTTGCTCTTTTTTAACCTGCTGGCTGCAGCTCCCGGATCGAGTGATCGCAAACTGCCTAATTAAACTGTCTGTCTTGCCTCGCCTGCCTTTCCCGAAGCCATTTCACCAGCTGGCATTCTGAACTGTTGAAGCTGGTTGCGGGGAGTGGCTGTGGCCGGGGACTAAAAGTGGGGGGAGGGATTGGCAGATTTGGCTGAGGGTTGATGCTCGATGTGGAATGAGTGAAGGCGGTGGCACCTGAGCGTTTCCGTCCCCACGGATCTCTCAGGTTGGTTATTTCCAGTAGTAAATGGGAAGCAAAGTTAGAATCTTCAATTTCATTTATGAATGTCCGACAAACACAATACTTGACACTTCTGTGTGAGATTAGAACTGCAGTTCTTGTTATTACTCTCCCAAACAATCTTCCTTCCTTCCTTCCTTCCTTCCTTCTTTCCTTCCTTCCTTCCTTCCTTCCTTCCTTCCTTCCTTCCTTCCTTCCTTCCTTCCTTCCTTCCTTCCTTCCTTCCTCCCTCTCCTTCCTTCTTCCCTCCCTCTCCTTCCTTCCTCTCCCTTCCTCTTCCTTCCTTCCTCTCCTCTCCTCTCCTCTCCCTCCCTCCCTCTTCTTCCTTCCTTCCTTCCTTCCTCTCCCTTCCCTTCCTTCCTCCCTCTCCTCTCCTCTCCCTCCCTCCCTCCCTCCCTCCCTCCTTCCTTCCTTCCTTCCTTCCTTTCTTTCTTTCTTTCTTTCCAAATGGGGTGAGAAATCCCCCAAAAAGTGCGGCAGGACAGAGAGTGGTATCGCTTGTGTAACAAAAGCTATTTAGATACAGCTGGAACAAGGATGAAACAGTGCAGTTAGAGGAAGGGATTTTGGTGGTGTCAGCATTTTTTTCAAAGTTTAGTTAGAATTCAAAGCTTTTTGTGTATGGAGCAGTATGCGTCTTCTTTGTTAGAAACGGGGACTACCTAGGGTTATATTTTGGGAGAAGTGAAAGCAGCCATTCAAGTCAATCATACCGCCAACCCCTACACACACTTTAATTTAATGGGATAGTTTCAGATATTCTCCAATAGGCGATCTGTTAATTATAAGCCAGAGTGATTGAGCTTGGCCACTGTACCAGGTCAAGGATGACTTACTAAAGGCTTGTTGACAAAGGCACTATGAATGTGAGATAAAAAACAAGAAGACTCTATAGCAGCAGCAGAAAATGTCCAGGAAATTGAAGGCAGACTTTAACAGAATTCTACCTGAGCCCACTATTAGCATTTACTTGAAATATAACCACAATTCCAAGCATACAGGATTATTTGTAAGGGTGGTTATGATGGTATATGAAAGCACACGTGATGTATGTTGACTTATACTAATGAACTTAGGGTTCGTATGATTGATTATGTGTCGTCAAGTCAGGCTCAACTTTTAGCAATCACATAGATAGATTTCCTCAATGACTGTCTGGTCCTAATTTGGTCCTTCAGGTCTTCCAATGGAGCACGCGTTGCCACTGTGATGCCTACTGGTTGTCCCTTTTTCCTTCTTTTCTGCTGGTTGTCCTCTTTCCTTACACCCTTCCTTCTATCAGAGCCTTATCCAGAGCTGAGTCTTCATATAATGAATCTGAAGTAGGATAATTTTAGTAGGATCTTTAGTAGGATCAAGGGAGAACTCTCGATTAATATTTTTTTTCAATGATCCATTAAGTTCTTGGCCATCCATGATCTTCTCAGAAGTCTTCTCCAATGCAACATTTCGAAAGTGTCAATAGTCTTTTTATCCTGCTTTTTTTCAAAATCCAAAACTTAAGTTCTTTAATCCCATTAATTTAGAAGGCTTCGTTGGTACGCTGAAGACTGGGCCAAAACTTCTCCGGTGAACTC
>NW_015409722.1:0-2081 GCF_001527695.2 Protobothrops mucrosquamatus
TCTTTCCTTTCTTTCTTTCTTTCTTTCTTTCTTTCTTCTCCTCCTCCTCCCTCCCTCCCTCCCTCCCTCCCTTCCTTCCTTCCTATCCTCACTGCTACTCTCTTTGGTCTGCCATAAATCAACTTCCTTCAGGGAAGCCTTGACCTCATCCTGTGCCTTTGACTGATGGTTGATTTGCATGTAGACATTATTCTGTGATTATGTTGACCAGACAGAAGAGCTGTCAAAGGAGTCAGTAAGAAAAATCAGCCAACTTATATCTCACTGCAGCTTGGAAACTTGCCTACTTGTTACATTACTATTTCCCCCCCCTCCGGTTGGGTCTGAACAGATGCTGGGGAAGGAACCCCCAATCTGAAATTCTTATATAATCAAATCCAGTTTGGGGCATGGAGTCATCTAGTTTCAATGGGAGCTTTTCAACAGTTGTTTTAAAAAACTGTTCAGCTTTAAACCAAGAAATGCACAAATAATCAAAATAATATCAGATTTCAAATGTCTTCCCAAGATGAGTATTGTTCCCCAATCCTCTACGATGTGATACTCCTAGCCATAATAGAAACTTTTGAAATTTGGGCGATTCTTGTTTCTGCAATAATGAGATCTAGAAGCTTGACTGTTTAAATTGAATCTTTTCTTTCTGGTTCTGCCTGTCCGTCCGTCCGTCCGTCTGTCTGTCTGTTTCTTTCTCCCTATTTATCTCTCTTGATGTCTATCATCTCTCTTTTTAATCTCTCTTTATCTCTCTCTTTCTCTTTCAATGTCTATCATATATCTATCTATCTACATCTATCTATCTATCTGTCTGTCTGTCTGTCTGTCTGTCTGTCTGTCTATCTATCTATCTATCTATCTATCTATCTATCTATCTACATCTATCTATCTATCTAGATCTATCTATCTATCTCTATCTATCTATCTATCTATCTATCTATCTATCTATCTATCTATCTATCTATCTATCTAATCTCCTATCTATCTTCTGCCTATCTGTCTGTCTGTCTGTCTATTTATCATCTATCATCTCACATCTATCTATTATCTATCATATCTGTCATCTATTATCTCTATCATCTATTCCATCCATCCACCCACCTACCCACCCACCTACCTACCTACTTATCATCTATCTATCTATCTATCTATCTATCTATCTATCTATCTATCTATCTATCTATCTATCTATCTATCTATCCATCCATCCATCCATCCATCCATCCATCCATCCACCTACATCCACCTCTCTCTCTCTCTCTCTCTCTCTCTCTCTCTCTCTCTCTCTCTCTCTCTCTCTCTCTCTCTCTCTCTCTCTCTCTCTCTCTCTCTCTCTCTCTCTATCTATCTATCTATCTATCTATCTATCTATCTATCATCTATCGCTATCTAGCTATCATCTATCTATCCACCTATCTATCATCTCTCTCTATTTCTTTATCTACAGCTATTTCTCTCTACATCCATCCATCCTTCCCTCCCTCCCTCCCATCCATCATATTTAAAAGCTGCCCATCTCGCTCACAGAGGAACTCTGGGCAATGCACAATACATTTCAAGGCGTTCAATGTACTGCTTTATTGAATATCTTAAGAGATCAAATGTAGCTTTTCTATGGCAAGGCCGGCCAGGTTGTCTATAATTGGGCCATCCATAATGAAAACTCAGACTCGGCCACAAACTTTGCTCCCCCCCCCCCCATCCTATCCACCCAGCCTTCCTTCCCTAGGCCTCCCTGCCAAATCTGGCATCTCGGCTTGGCAACGTGGGGCTGGGCTTGGTTTTCTCTGGGGCAGCTGCTCTGGCGTCTTTACCCATTGTTTTTTTACCCACTTGGCCATCTGGAGAAGCTGAGCTGAATGGGAATAGGAGACAGGAGGGGGAAATGTTATTATAATTTAATTTATATACCGCCCTTCTCCCGCAGGACTCAGGGCGGTGCACAGCGTATTAAAAACAGTACAAATACAAAGCATAAAAATACAAACCCCTGTAAAACCAGATTAAAAAACCGAATATTAGAAGCTGTGTCTCTATTTAAAATTATTTTTAAAATCACCCTAAATAAAATCCTCCCTAGGTCAGGC
>NW_015409723.1:0-2081 GCF_001527695.2 Protobothrops mucrosquamatus
CCATTTTCTCTCACTTTAAATCCTCAGTAAGTAAAGAAGATGTTAATAATTTTCAAAGTTAAAGTCCCGATAATCCATTACAATTCAGTTCCTGTTCAGATCTGTCTGCTTATAATTTTAAATCCAATACCTTCGATCGCAGAGGTGGGAGCTGCATCTGGCTTCGCTCCACAAGCAAGGAGCGAAGGCGTCTCGGGGCGTGGAGAATGTCCAGGCTCCGGGCGAGCTAACATCTTTCACCCCGGATTAAAACAAAACCGGGGCGAAAGGAAGCTCTAGCCCTATCCGGACTCACTCACCTCCCCCTCTTTGCCCGAGGGACGAGGTTCCTAGCCGAGAGACAGCTGGAAGACGCTGTCTCTACAAGCTTTGACACGCTCCCGGATGGAGCGGCTAAAAAAGCCGCCATGCGATGCCAGCTGTCGCCACCGGAAGCCGCTCTGGCTTCAACTTTCTGATGGTTTTACATCTGCATTTGTATGGGGCTAGCTCTTGCTTGGGGCAGAGACTTGGGGTCAAAGTTGGTTTCTGCTTTTTTTAAAATACTTTTGAGGAAATATATTTTTCCTTCTCTGGGGCTCTGATTTCCCACAATATCCCCGCTTTGTGCCTTAAGTGTGAGAATGTCACACTTATTGGCACAACATTAAAATTGTTCTGGTCAGGGAGACTTGGTAGGCAAGCTTTTAAACTGTTATGCCCAAAAAAATAAGACACTAATAGAGGCAGCAGAAAAAGATCCCTGCTCCCAAAAGGGGAGCTTGCAACCATAAAGTTCTAAAAGTCAAGGCAAAAAATTTGTTAGATGGAAAAGAAATTTATAGTGTCCAATATTCTGTGCCAATCATTTTCAAATGTTGGATGTCACTTTTAGCTTCCAGTCAGGTTTGCATACCTCCCAAAATTCTTCACAGCCATGGTTTTCCTTAGTACATGACCACTGGCTGCCCATTTTCGAGGGTTGTTTCCTGCCTTAGCTCTTAGTTCAGTGCATCCAGGTTTGTAATGTCCAATTGAGGTTAGCCAGTATGCCAGGCTATTAAAAAAATTTTTAAATTGCACATAATGAGCTCTAGGAATCCCAATCTGAGCCCAACAGTGCAAGATATTCAGGGCTGAGGTTTGGGATCTCTTTCCTGTTGCTTCCTTAGTCAGGGCATAAGAATTGCAAATCCCCTGAGGGGGCCTAGTTCCCTCCCCCTTGGAATTTTCAGGAAGTTGTGCTTGCAAAGCTTTGGTGCAATAGAGCAAAAAATCAGCCTGGGGAACTTTACTAAAGGTAGGTGGAGGGGATAGACTCTGAATGGTGTGAATGGTGTGTGTGTGTGTGCAACTACTAATACAAACAGGCAATACAAACATTCTGGGTAATTTTTCCCTCCCACCAGATAGAAGTCCAAGGTGTTCAGTACTTGTTCTGCCAACTATTCCCAAATGCCATCTCTCCATTAATACATTCAACTGGCTTGTTACAATACAAATGGGGCAAGAAAGAAAAGTTTACAATGAGTTTCCACCCTCCCCCCACAGTCTAATTTTCTCTTCTGAGGCTTCACATGGCACCAGTGGCTCCAGGACTCCTTCCTTCTGCAGCTCTCACAGGCATCTGGGGAATGGTAGGACTTGGGAAGATGTTCCACTCAGATTGCATGGTGGCTTTTTTGTGGATGGCTGGATTCAAAACCCAATTCCATGGCTCAAAAGGAAGGAGGCAGCATCTGGGTCTGTGTGTTCTGCTTCCAAAGGTTTGGGGGAGGATTGCAGGGCTGAAAGATACAAGAACAAGGTCTCCCCAGCTTTCTGGGTGGACTCTCCCAGGAGAGGCAGACAAAAGGTATGGAGAACAAAGGGCAAGAAAAAGAGAAGTATGTGAGGGAAGGGGGGGGGGGTAGCTTGCAGGCAGTTTGAAAAGGCATCAATATTGCAATGGTCAAAGAATCAGGCAGGCAGTTTGAAAATGCTGAAAACTCCAAATAATTTTAAAAGCCTAATATTTTAAGGTGTGCAACTTTACAGGGGCAGGAGAATCTGCCTTTAACATTTATTCTAAAATAGACCACATTGTTTTAGAGATTGAGAAA
>NW_015409724.1:0-2081 GCF_001527695.2 Protobothrops mucrosquamatus
AAAATAATTGTAAGCAATTTATGATGCTTTATGATGCACCTGAGATCCAGTTTTGGGTAGTGGTTAAGGCACAAGCTCAAAACCAAAATCTGGTTCTAGACCTGCCTTAGTCACAAAACCAGCTGGGAGACCTTGGGCCAATCACTCTCTCTCAGCTCTAGGAAGCAGTCAAGGGCAAGCATCTGAAAAACCTTGTCACGAAAATTGCAGGAACTAGACCATGCAATTATCAGGAGTCAAAACTGACTCAAAGGCACACACACACACACACACACACACACACACACACACAAAATTACAAACCTAAGTTTTGCTAAAAAATTTGTTACTTGCCTCATGATAGAAGTTGCATTGGGAGTTTTGTTACAATAACTACTGTTATTTTTATTTTATTTTTATGCTTTTATTTTTTTAATGATTGGATACCAAGAGAAATGTTTTTTTTTAACCAAAGAGAATGAAACATTCTCTATCTTATTCTCAAATCCTTGGCTATATTTGCTGCTTTTCCATTTTGAGCAAACAAAATAATGTTTCGCCAGTAGCAGTTTTTAAAAATCTTTTCCCAGTGTTTTGGCATGCTATTTGAAAAAAAAAAAAGAAGTCTATATTTCCAAAACATGGTCACTCGGTAAATCTTCTTACAAAATATACTGTGTGGAAGATGCAGTTGCTTTATATAGTTCTGACTCTCCAAGTGTGGGAGGTGTTTCCTGTTTTATCCAATTTTATTTAAAAAAAAAAAGTAAAGTAAAACCAACCATTGACATTACTAGGCTTGCAATGTGTATGAGTGGGGGAATCAGTATGTAAAATATACTATTCTGGTCAACACTATATGGTGCAGAAACGTCAGAAACTGACAACTTTGAATCTGATTCAAGTCCTAGAGATGTATAAAATGCACTGCTTGGACTAAGGCAAATTAATCTGATCTTCTTATTTACTCTGGAAGATTCTTGGGTAATAAATAATCTCATATATCAATCAACTATATAACAGGAAGAAGATGTAATCTAAGACAGTCAGACTGCATTTACAGATCTACAGGTAGTCCTCAAATTACAACAGTTCGTTTAGTGATCATTCGAAGTTACAACAGCACTGAAAAAAGTGACTTACGGCAGTTTTTCATTCTTAAGACCATTTCACCATCTCTATGGTCATGTGATCAAAATTCAGACGTTTGGCAACTGACTTGTCTCTATGACAGTTGTAGTGTCCCAGGGTCATGGGATCCCCTTTTGCGACCTTCTGACAAGCAAAATCAACGGGGAAGCCAGATTCACATAATGACTGTATGATTCACAAGTCGAGGATCACCTGTGTAATGTATTACGTATTATACAGGGCCACCTGTATAATTCTGGTGCTTCCTCTTATTGCTCATAAGAGACAAGATTATGTAGTTCATGCAGGGTGTGTGTGGGTGGTTGGTAGCAAACAATTAAGTGGCAAAACAATTGAAACCCACCACCTGGATTTATTTTGGATATGTCTTTCTAAACTCTGGGAACTCTGGGGCTTTATTATTTTTTTTAAAAAGCAAGGTGAGGTACACACCAGGGCAACTTCTACAGGTAAGCACAAATAGAAGACAAACTTTGCAACAATAAGATCCAAACATGTGGAGAAATCCATGGATGGGGAATATACGTAAAATCCTATTCTAGGCACGTTGCAGGCAGCAACTGAGGTGCAGGGAAAAAAAAAAGTTTAAAGTGTTTGCAGTTGAGAACCAGAAAGAGTTGTCTCCTCAGAGTCCAGAGGTTCTTGATAAGATGTGACTGAGAAGTTCAGGCAGCACAGACAGGTTAAACTTCAACAATTCAAGAGAGTAATATTTGACCTGGAGAACATGCAGTCAGAATAAAAGGAACACATTAATAATAATAATAATAATAATAATAATAATAATAATAATAATAATAATAATAATAATAATAATAATAATAATAATAATAATAATAGTAAAGTTGGAAGGGACCTTGAAGGTCATCTAGTCCAACCCCCTGCTCAGGCAGGAAACCCTATACCATTTCGGACAAATGGCTGTCCAGTCTCTTCTTAAAAACTTCCAG
>NW_015409725.1:0-2081 GCF_001527695.2 Protobothrops mucrosquamatus
TCTCTGAGCTTGGTGTCTTGCTTCCATTGTCCAACTACGCAACATCATCAATGCTCATCAGAACCCTAGTTTGGTAAGGAAACATCTACAAGAAAACCACCAAGTTCAGAGAACACCCAGGATCCCATAATTCAGCTCTGAGCTACAAATATTCTCTTCTATCTGTATCACATAGGGGCATCAAACATTTCAGAAAGCAGAGAAACTTGTATGTAAGCACACTTCCACCAAGGACGTCTATTCTTTCAGATGGAATGCCTACAAAAGCATGCCCTACCCACCAGACTACTGATTACATTACCGAGTTTGGTAATGAAACGTCTGCAAGGAAACCACCAAGCTCAAAGAGCACTAAGGACTATAAATATTATCTTCTATCGGTATTCATGTATTTATTAGGATGTTGTAAATTGCCCAGAGTCCCTTAGGTGAGGTGGGTGGGTGTAAACATTGAATGAATGAATGAATGATTGAATGAATGAATGAATGAATGAATGAATATTGATCTTCTTTAGAAACACAGTCCTAGACTGCATTAATAGAGGGATAGAATCAAGATCACGTAAAGTGTTAATACCACTTTAAAATGCCTTGATACGGCCACACTTGGAATACTGCATGCAGTTTTGGTCTCCATATTATAAAAAAAGATGTTGAGACTCTAGAAAGAGTACAGAGAAGAGCAACAAAGATGATTAGGGGACTGGAGGCTAAAACATATAAGGAAAGGCTGCTGGAATTGGGTGTGTCTAGTTTAATGAAGAGAAGGACGAGGGGGGACATGATAGCAGTGTTCCAGTATCTCAGGGGCTGCCACAAAGAAGAGGGAGTCAAGCTATTTTCCAAAGTGCCTGAAGGCAGGACAAGAAGCAACGGGTGGAAACTAACCAAGGAGAGAAGCAACCTAGAACTAAGGAGAAACTTCCTGACAGTTAGAACAATTAACCAGTAGAACAACCTGCCTCCAGAAGCGGTGAATGCTCCAACACTGGAGTTTTTTAAGAAGAGACTGGACAGCCATTTGTCCGAAATGGTATAGGGTTTCCTGCCTGAGCAGGGGGTTGGACTAGATGACCTCCAAGGTCCCTTCCAACTTTATCATTATTATTATTATTAACAGTTGCAGGAATTGGGTATGTGTAGTTTAATGAAGAGAAGGACTAGGGGTGACATAATAGCAGTGTTCCAATTTCTGAAGGGCTGCCACAAAGAAGAGAGGAGGGTCAACCTATTCTCTAAAGCAACTGAAGGCAGGACAAGATGCAATGGGTGGAAACTTATCAAGGAGAGAAGCAACCTAGAACTAAGGAGAAACTTCCCGACAGTGAGAAAAATTAATCAGTGGAAGGACTTGCCTCCAGAAGTTGTGAATGCTCCAATACTGGAGGTTTTTAAGAAGGGATTGGTCAACCATTTGTCTGACAGGGTCTCCTGTTTGAACAGGTGGTTGGACTAGAAGACCTCCAAGGTCCCTTCCAACTCTGTTATTCTATTCTTATGAGTTCCGTTTCTAAATCTGTGAAGTTCCAGGGAGTGAGACGCTTGCCCCTTTTCATACTACGCTCTAATCCTTGAAAACGTACTCAAGATTTTTCTCCAATTGCCCCTTCCCCAAATTTGCCAAGAAAATTTGCCCAAACTCGCATCTCCCATCTCACAGTTTTGACACGCATACCCTAAACCCAGAGAGCTTTGGACTCAGTGTTAATCTTGCTCTTTGATATCTTTGCGGCGCTTGGGTTATCAAATGCTTATGAAGGAAGTCTTTTGATCAGGGATGGGCAAAAGGACATTTTACACAGACACCTCCATCCTTCGGTGCATGATATTGACTTCTTCTTAGCTGTCGAATTTGAGCATTGGCTTGAATGAAAATCCGGGGTTCGCCAACATGCTGGAAATGCAAAAAAGTATACGGAACATATTATCATCTATGGTGGACATGCCCAGTTGCAAAAAAATACTGGACTAAAATAAAAAGATGGATTGAAGAAATAATAGATCAACCGGTAGACTGGAAACCAGAGATCTTTTTGCTGGGTATTTTAAACAGGAAATATAGTAAAGAAATACGGTATTTA
>NW_015409726.1:0-2081 GCF_001527695.2 Protobothrops mucrosquamatus
CACATTGTTCCTATTATCTAGTTTGTTAACATTATAATGCGTAACGCTTTACTACATTTAACTTTTTAATTGTCTAGAATGGTTACTTTTGATACTATAAGCCAGCTAGAGTCGCTTAATTGAGAGATGGGCGGCATATAAATTTAAATTGAATAAATAAACGAATGCGTGCGTTTTGAAAGCAGAACAAAAAGGATCTTAGAAATAATTACTATAAAACTATAATAGGTTTGTAAATGAATTCATGCAAAATTCATTTATTGTGCATGAATTTTAAATACAGGGATACCGAGATTTAAAAAACGACGTCGGTTTTTGTGAAGGCACCAAACATGGAAGATATGGAAAAATATGTCTATTAAATGATAACTAGTAGGTGAAAACAAAAATAAGCATTTTCAAGTATTAAAATATATTTGCTCCAGTTAGCTTCTCGCGGGTTTTTTTTTGTGCATTTGGATTACAAAAAACAAACACTCACTAATATTAAAATCTGCATTTAATTTCAGTACCTTCACATTGGGTTTCAGCGCTGGACCCAATTTGACAGCAAACTCTTATTACGTAATACATTTTTACTGTATTTAATTGATAACATGCAGCATTATTTGATGTATGAAAATAACTGCTGGCTGGTTAAACACTTGACTGGTTTTAGGCAGAGCAAAAGAGTTTACCGATTGCTGGAACTGGGTATGTCTAGTTTAAGGAAGAGAAGGACGAGGGGGGACATGATAGCAGCCTTCCAATATCTCAGGGGCTGCCCCAAAAAAGAGGGAGTCAAGCTATTCTCCAAAGCGCCTGAAGGCAGGACAAGAAGCAAGGATGGAAACTAATCAAGGAGAGAAGCAACCTGGAATTAAGGAGAAACTTCCTGACAGGTAGAACAATTAACCAGTGGAACTCCTTGCCTCCAGAAGCTGTGAATGCTCCGACACTGGACGTTTTTAAGAAGAGACTGGACAGCCCTTTGTCTGAAATGGTATAGGGTTTCCTGCCTGAGCAGGGGGTTGGACTAGATGACCTTCAAGGTCCCTTCCAACTTTACTATTATTATTATTATTATTATTATTATTATTATTATTATTATTATTATTATTATTATTATTATTACTACTACTACTACTACTACTACTACTACTACTACTACTACTACTACTACTATTATTATTATTATTATTATTATCTAGAACAGCCTTGAAAAATAATAAGAAAATAGCTAAAACGCCACAGAACTATTTTAACTTTAAAGAAAGGGTGGGAGCCAAGGTGGAATTCTATAGAAGTTTGAATTGCAAACCTTGGTAGAATTCCTTTTCAAAGAGAAGAGAGTAAGAAATGGGATTCAAAGACGCTATGAATCACATTTCCTATTTGGGAAAGGGGCTACCAGACTCCTGATCTTGGGGTACCGTAGGCCAACGTGGTTTTCTTCCCACAACATCCATCCAAAAATTCAAAATCAAATCTCAGGTTGCCTCCCTCCTTATCAAGCACCTGTTTTTGGAGAGAGGCAAAACTCAAGGCCGAAAGAGGCCCAGCTGTTCCGGATGGGAGGAGACACGGGACCTCCAACGTGCTGGCACGTTGGGCTCCAGAGCCGAGGAGACAAAGCTACACACACACACACACACACACACACACACACACACACACACACACACACACACGGTTCTCCTCCTCGTGGCCACCTTCACCCAACGAGCAAGCTGAGCTCCAAGGCTGGAAGGCCCACCTCCCAACATCTGGATCCTGCTCCAGCAGACTCTCCATACAAGGTTCACACCAGAGGCTGGACGCTTCAAAGCTACCCTCTCAAAAGCTAGCCCAAGAATTTGCATGGGCCTAGTAGTTTAAAGCAATGTTGTGACGGTAAAAGAGCTATGGTGAGCGACAAAGATAAATGCTTATTGCAATAGAAGAGGAGCTTGGCCACTCGGGGTTGAACTGTGGGGTCCCTGGTGCTCCCCGAGCTGGGTGGTTTTCTTGCAGATGTTTCATGACCCAGCTAGGTAACCTCATCAGTGCTAGAAGGGAATAGGGTCTGGGGGGGGAGGAGGAGGAGGAGGAGGAGGAGGAGG
>NW_015409727.1:0-2081 GCF_001527695.2 Protobothrops mucrosquamatus
GACTGGCCTAGGGGTATTTTAAATTGGTTTTAACTAAATTTTAGTAGAAGCGGCCTATTTAAATATTTATTTTTAATCATTTTCTTAAATTTTGTATTGTATTGTATTAGTTGTTTTTAAACTGGCTGTAAGCCGCCCTGAGTCCTCCGGGAGAAGGGCGGGGTATAAATATAATAAAATTCAAATTCAAATTCAAAAAATTCAAATTCAAATTCAAATTCAAATTCAATTCAAATTCAAATTCAAATTCAAATTCAAATTCAATTCGTAAAGAATAACATAACAGAATTAGCCAGCACAGCTCACCATCCATGATGAGTTAAGTTCTCTGTCCTAAGTAATCCTTTTCAACTGTGATATTATTTCAAGCATCCCACAATCTATGGCTTCTAAGTTACAATGTGTTTAGCCAGCTTGTTGGGTGACAAGTTGAAGACTCCTTATATCAGTGGTGGCGAACCTATGGCACACGTGCCAGAGGCGGCACTCAGAGCCCTCTATGTGGCACCTGCGCCATGCCCCGGAGATGGCAACCATCCTCTTCAACCAGCCGCCCGTTAACTCGCCAAGGTCCCACATGCCGGATGCATCTCAGCACCCATGCGCTTGCTGGCCTCTGTGTGCGGGGGCTGATGGTGCCAGGCCTCTGCCTTGCCCTGCGACAATGGCACTTCTGCCCTGCCTCGCCTTGCCTTGCCTCACCCTGCAGGACCAGCCTCCTGCCCACCGCCCCACCCACCAGAGACCCCCTGGATCTCCCCCAACCCTGCCCGGCCCCCAGAGGTGTCCCTCCCCAGGAGCAACATCGAGTTGGCCACGCCCACCCATCTGCCATGACCACTGTAGCCAAACCCACCTGGCGGCCACACCCACCCAGCACCTGGCAATACCTAAGTGGGTTTTGGGTTGAAGTTTGGGCACTCGGTCTCTAAAAGGTTCTCCATCACTGCCTTATATCTACAAACTAACAAAAAACAAAGGGGAATGAAATGTATAGCAAATTAATAACTTTCAGCAAAATTTCCTAAGGGCATTTGCATCTATCCATCCATCAAGCTGGCAACTTTTGAAGTTTTTTTTTTAAGAGTCAATTAAAATAACAATGTTTCTGCAGATGTGTTCCCTGTTGCTTGTTGATCATTCTCTTGTGAGAGTAGTTTGGTAATACTTGTCATAGGTCCTTAGAAGTGCTAAATAATATGTTTAAGTTTGAAATCATTTTCAAAGCTGTCTCAAAAAGGAACAGTAAAATAGAAGAGAGAAAGGAAGAAATGGTTGGTACATTTTTAATTTATTTTTCCTAGATAATAGTTGCTGATAATGTCAGATTCTCTCAAAAGCTGTCA
The DNA here is from genome assembly GCF_001527695.2 of Protobothrops mucrosquamatus. NCBI lineage: Eukaryota > Metazoa > Chordata > Lepidosauria > Squamata > Viperidae > Protobothrops > Protobothrops mucrosquamatus. The sequence goes on from NW_015409727.1 coordinate 1,347, forward strand.
CTACATCAGCTATTTTGCTAGAGTCATGTCCAAAAAAATTCTTAGGAAGCCCATGTTTACCATCCAGATATACTTTTTTCCTTTCAGGTTTATGGAAGAGAAAATTCCTAACTAAAATTAAGTTGATATAACCTAACACTCATCAACAATAATCAACACAGTTTCTATCATATCCAGACACCAATGACAAATCCACAACTCTGAGGCCTTACAGAAAGCCAATAGGGATAATCTGATCTCCAGGGTGAATGGGGCATCAGCCACAGGGCATCAGCCTTAAAGCTAAAATTCTCTTCCTGTACACTGCCAGGTGCAATTTTCTAGCAAATGGGACCTAGAGCATGCTTCTCCTTCCATATTTTTCCCATTTTGTAGCCCCTAATAGCTTTTTCTTCTTTTATATTTCTAGGCCCATTCTCCTGCTCTGCTTACTGAAGCATAAAAAACCTCAGCATTTTTTTTTTAAGAAACATGTCCTCATGGCATCACCTCCCTCTTATTTCCAGCCCATTTTGTTCAAGATTAAAATTGGGTTGTTTTTTTTTTAAAAAAAAGTTAAAGTGATGGTTTGTTGCTTTTTTTCTCCCAACAATAATTTTGTGTTGTGGACAAACTTGAATGCCTTGCTGGTGATGGCCAGGTTAGGTGTTGGTATCTTTGAAGTTCCCATTGACTATCACGAAGTTATGGAAAACCATTTTCTGTCACTATTTTCACTTATAGTGGAAGAAAAAT
>NW_015409728.1:0-2080 GCF_001527695.2 Protobothrops mucrosquamatus
CTTCCCCTCCTCCTCCTCCTCCTCCTCCTCCTCCTCCTCCTCCCTTCTAGCACTGATGATGTTTACCTAGCTTGGTCGTGGAACGTCTGCAGGAAAACCACCCAGCTCAGAGAGCACCAAGGACCCCACAGTCGTCGTCGTCGTCCTCCTCCTCCTCCTCCTCCTCATCTCATCCTTTACAAACCCCATTCTCTTCTAGCACTGATGAAGTTACCTAGTTGGGTCCTGAAATGTCTGCAAGAAAACAGCCCAGCTCAGAGAGCACCAAGGACCCCCTTCCTTCCTTCCTTCCTTCCTTCCTTCCTTCCTTCCTTCCTTCCTTCCTTCCTTCCTTCCTTCCTTCCTTCCTTCCTTCCTTCCTTCCCTCCCTCCCTCCCTCCCTCCCTCCCTTTCTTCTCATCTAGCACTGATGATGTTCCCTAGTTGGGTCACGAAACATCTGCAAGAACCCCCCCTCCCCAGCTCAAGAGACCCCCCTCCCAAGGACCCCACAGTTGAACTCCGATCTGCGGACTTCCCCTTCCCTCGGTAACCCCTCCTTGTCTCTGTGACTCTAGCCGGACTCCCCGATCGTGGAAACGGAAGCATCCCGCCATCTCCAGAGCCCCGAGCCCCCCAAACGCTCGGGCAAGGCGAAGAGCCTGGACCCCCTGATGAACGGGGAGGCCCAGCCCCCCAGCCCTGCTGTGAACGGCCTGGAGGGGCCCCGCGCAGCCGTCTCAGAGCCTCAGCCCGGGACCCCCGGCGAGGACCCCCACGGCCTCTCCGCCACGAAAGTGGCCAAGGCCGTCCGCGGCCTGGTCCACAAAGTGCTTCCTGGAGAGGATGCTGAAGGCGCCAAGGAGCCCCCCAAGCCTCCCAAGGGCCCCCCGCCCGGCAAAAAGCAGGAAAAGGCTCCCCGCAGGGTCCTCTCCCCGGCCCCCCGCCTGCTGTCTCCCCCTCCTCGGCCGTCTCCGTCCCCGAAGCCCCAGCCCAAGGAGGCGGCCCCCCCGAAGGACGACCTCTCCGTGGGGCTGAAAAGCCTGATGTCCAGGGCCAAGAGTCGGGAACACCGGCCCCACTCCCGGCAGCAGCGGGGGAAGAAAGAGGAGGCGGCCCCCCCTGAGAAGACGCAGCCCCCAGCCCTTCCGGAAGGGAAGCCCTCCCAGGCCCAAAGCCCCCCGGAGGCTCAGCCACTATCCGGAGGCCTGGCAAAGCCAGCCAGCCAGGAAGCCCGTCCTGCCAGCCAGGTACCAGGGTGCATGGCATGTGGTTTGTCCTTCCTTTAGGGCAGGGGTGGGGAACCATGGGTCTTGGGTGACTAGTGGACTTCGGCTCCCAGAATTCTTGAGCCAGGCAGGGACTTCGGCTCCCAGAATTCCTGAGGCGGCCATGGGCTTTGGCTCCCAGAATTCCCTAGCCGGCCATGGACTTCAGGACCCAGAATTCCTCAGCCGGCCATGGACTTCTGCACCCAGAATTCCTCAGCCAACCATGGACCTCGGCTCCCAGAATTCCTCAGACAACCATGGACTTCGGCTCCCAGAATTCCCCAGTCGGCCATGGACTTCAGCTCCCAGAATTCCTGAGCCAACCATGGACTTCGGCTCCCAGAATTCTGCAGCCAACCATGGACTTCGGCTCCCAGAATTCCCCAGTCAGCCATGGACTTCAGCTCCCAGAATTCCTGAGCCAACCACGGACTTCGGCTCCCAGAATTCCTCAGACAACCATGGACCGGCTCCCAGAATTCCCCAGTCAGCCATGCTCAGCCATGCTGGCTGAGGAATTCTGGGATTTGAAGTCCACAAGTCCTAAAGGGCCCAGTTGGAAGACCCCTGCTTGTGGACTTCAACTCCCAGAATTCCTCAGCCAGCCATGGACTTCGGCTCCCAGATTTCTTGAGCCGGCCATGCTCAGCCATGCTGGCTGAGGAATTCTGGGAGTTGAAGTCCACCAACCATGGTTCCCCACTTCTGCTTTAGGGAGACAGGTGACGGGTGTGATTGATACGTCGCTTCCCCCTGCATGCTGCTCTTTTGCTGTGCCAAAGCACTTGTCGAGCGTGCCCGCTTCTCTCCCTCGGCATTTGCCCCCCGTG
>NW_015409729.1:0-2080 GCF_001527695.2 Protobothrops mucrosquamatus
GAAGGAAGGAAGGAAGGAAGGAAGGAAGGAAGGAAGGAAAGAAAGAAAGAAAGAAAGAAAGAAAGAAAGAAAGAAAGAAAGAAAGAAAGAAAGAAAGAAATTATAGGCCTACAACTATAAATCTGGGAGACAGTGGAGAACGGGGGGGGGCTGGCATGCTGTGGTCCATGGGGTCATGAAGAATTGGACACAACTTAGTGACTCAACAACAACAACTAGGAAAGTTGCTGTCTTCATGTTGAAGATGTCTCTGTGGAAGTTCTGTGAACAGCAAAGAAGACATATATAAATTCTTCTGTGGAAGTTCTGTGAACAGCAAAGAAGACATATATAAATTCTGGCTCTAGAGATGAAGCCAGAGGATATTGGTACAAAAAGGATTAAAACAACTTCAGCCTCATCAGTTCCTACCCGATTTCTCCCAGGATCCTTCTCACCATTGGCTGAAGTAGTTACTCTGCTTTATGACAAAACTAAGAGAAAGGAGGGGGTCCACCTATTCCCCGAAGCATCTGAAGGCAAGACAAAAGGCAATGGATGGAAACTAATCAAGGAGAGAAGCAACCTAGAACTAAGGAGACATTTCCTGACGTTAGAATAATAAACTACTTGCCTCCAGAGCTTGCCTCCAATGGTACTCCATCACTGGAGATTTTTCAGAAGAGACCGGACAACCATTTGTCTGACATGGTATAGGGTTTCCTGCTTGAGCAGGGGGTTAGACTAAAAGACCTCCAAGGTCTTCAATTCTGTTATTTTGTTATCCCATGAATGGAAAAAAAAAACCCAGACGCATGTATACATATACTGTACATTAGTATCCAGTAGAAGACGTAATGGTGCCAGACACTACATAATGTAATTGCACTATGACACAACATAGCTCATTAAATTACATGCATTGCATCACTGGAGTGATGTCATTGTAGCATGTGTGATCTTAATTGCTCCACCTGGCCCTCTTCCCACACACCCCTGCAAACATGTTCCAATGTGATTCAAGAGTTACAAATGGTGTTAAAAGACAACTTTTCCATAATTAATGTTGAGGTCTCTCTCGTCCTAGTCTGATGCTTAACCACACTTACATTCAGACAGAGGAAACAAGTAGCCACAAATGTGAAACTAAGGGGCTGAAGTGACCACAAATTGCTCACTCTTTAGCTAGGAGATGAAAAGATTTCTTTGATGCTAGCTTGTCAGGCTACAAATAGGAAGCTTCTAAAAATATGCTCATAGGATGATGAGTCCTGAGGATGTTGCAAGGACTCTAGAGAACAAGACAAAAGTAACCATTATATTTCTCCATGGGTCTCTCAAGACTGTCTCCAGCACTTGCTGCAATCCAGTTTAGTCTAGGGGTGAAGGCGCTTGGCTAGGAACCAGGAGATAGTGAGTTCTAGTCCCACTTTAGGGATGAAAGACAACTAGGTGACTTTGAGCCAATCACCAGGAGATGGTGAGTTCTAGTCCTGCCTTAGGCAGGAAAGCAGCTGGGTGACTTTGGGTCAGTCATCAGGAGATGGTGAGTTCTGGTGGATAAAAAGAACCAGTGCATAGATGGGGCAGAGATGGGATCTTAAATGGGATTAATATTTATATGTTACTTATAGGTAAGGGTGTACGTCTATACATATGTTGTTTATAGTATGTTTAAATGTGTATTATGCATGTGTACACTTTGAGAGCGAGCAACTAAATTTCATTTTTAATGTGTGTCATTGTGCCCACAGTAAAAAATGACAACAAAGGTTATCTATCTATCTATCTATCTATCTATCTATCTATCTATCTATCTATCTATCTATCTATCTATCTATCTATCTATCTATCTATCTATCTATCTATCTATCTATCTATCATCTATCTATCTATCTATCTATCTATCTTCTCCTGATCTACTAGCCACATCCAAACTGGGATGTCCCCAAGGGGGACCCAAGCCAGTTGACAAAGCCAGGTTTTCAGGCTCTCTTGAAAGGCCAAGAGGGTGGGGGTGGATTACTATTCTTGTATAATATATGTATTATTGCTGGTCTCAGTAGCTTCCCCAGTGGCTTCCCCAATGCGCACAAACCTA
>NW_015409730.1:0-2080 GCF_001527695.2 Protobothrops mucrosquamatus
CAGGTGGCCATCATAGGTGCTCATGAATCAGATTCCTTGAGATAGTAGAACATCTATGATAGTTTAAGGCTTAATGAGACTTTTCTCCCCTCATGTCTTATCAATACTGAGGGACTAGCCTAAGTTTTCAAAAGTCGAATTCTTGCTTGAGCTACTGCTCCAGAAAAATATTGTGAAAAGAGTTTAAAGTTCTTTTCTCCACAACCATGGAAGGAAACTCCCCCTTCATCATATCTTCTGGTTCTTTAGAATTCCTCTCCAACTCCTAAGGTCCCTTCCAACTCTATTATTCTATGTTCTATGTTGGTATGTCCCCACTATCTCCCAATTGTCCTAGCATGGCTGGCTCAGGAATTCTGAGAGCTGAAGTCCACTGGTTGTAAAGTTGCCTTAGTTGCCCACTCCTGTCCTAGATGGTGTGCTTGCCATTCCCTTGCTCCCTTGTTCAACAACTCTTCTGGAGGAAAAGTACTTTTCCCTTTTTCTTCTTATGCAAAAGCTCCAAGATGATTGCCCCAAAGGTGCTTTTTCAAGAGGCAACTGGACTTTTTTGTTTTTTTAAAAGAGATTTCACTTCTCATTCAAGAAGCTTCTTCAGCTCTGGATGGTGGGGAATGGAAGGATTTATATTCCTTGCAGACAGCTGGTCATTTGCATTCTTTTAGAGCAAGGGTGTCAAACTGCTGGCCCACGGGCCGGACACGTCATGCAGAAGCCGCGTCCACCCCATTGCTGGCAATGGCAAAACCGTCCCGATACGTTGTGCGATGTCACATGACATCGCGAGTTTGACATGTCTCTTTTAGAGAGTTGTTGAGGCAAATGACCAGCTGTCTGCAAGGAATATAAATCCTTCCATTTCCCCACCATCCAGTCAGAGCTGAAGAAGCTTCCTGGATGAGAAGTGAAACGTCCTCTAAGAAAAACAAGAAAGTCCAATTGCCTCTTGAAAAAGCACTTTGGGACAACCATGACCTGAATGACTGAGAATCTCCATAGACTCCTAGATGGATGCGACCATCTAGCTCAGGGGTCTTCAAACTTGGCCCTTTTATGACTTGTGGACTTCAACTCCCAGAATTCCTCAGCCATGCATTCCTGGCTGAGGAATTCTGGGAGTTGAAGTCTACAAGTCATAAAAGGGTCAAGTCTGAAGATCGCTGATCTAGCTGGTTACCATTGTTTTGCTCCTCACCCTTCCTAAGGACTAGCTGGAGGGAACTGTGCACAATGTAGGGGGGAGCGGTGAGAATATTCACATAGTTGTGGAAGAGAGATGAAGCTGCTGACCCTGTGGAAGACCCTGGGATTGGAAGGATAAACCCTTAACTGTTTCTGGAGGTGGTGGAGAAAGAGTCAAAACCATAGTGAGATTATCTGCAAATTACTGCACTGAATGTTTATATCAGAATAACACAAGTGTTTGCCTATCAGTTTGGAGGTACCAGGGCAAACCTGTCCAGCAGGTTTGCTCAATGTTAAGAAGTTCTTCTGTCCAATTGCTAAACCTGGAGTGTTATTTTGCTTCCCTTCCCACCTCACTGAGCTGTCTTTTTCTTGTGGTGCATTTGTAAACCTGTGTGTGTGTGTGTGTGTGTGTGTGTGTGTGTGTGTGCGAGCGAGCGCGCCTGGTAATAATAATAATAATAATAATAGTAGTAATAATAATAATAATAATAATAATAATAATAATAATAATAATAATAATAATAATAAAAAAGTTGGAAGGGACCTTGGAGGTCATCTAGTCCAACACCCTGCTTAGGCAGGAAACCCTATACCATTTCAGACAAATGGATGTCCAGTCTCTTCTTAAAAACTTCCAGTGTTGGAGCATTCACCGCTTCTGGAGGCAGGTTGTTCCACTGGTTAATTGTTCTCACTGTCAGGAAGTTTCTCCTTAGTTCTAGGTTGCTTCTCTCCTTGATTAGTTTCCATCCGTTGCTTCTTGTCCTGCCTTCAGGTGCCTTGGAAAATAGCTTGACTCCCTCTTCTTTGTGGCAGCCCCTGAGATATTGGAATACTGCTATCATGTCCCCCCTCGTCCTTCTCTTCATTAAACTAGACATACCCAATTCCA
>NW_015409731.1:0-2080 GCF_001527695.2 Protobothrops mucrosquamatus
AGCCGTGGATCCAGGAGGACACCCAAGTTGCGTGCCCTCTCTGAGGGGGCCAAAATTTCACCCCCTATAGTCAGCGATGGAGTCAGCTGACTATGCCGAGGCGCCGGCAACCACAGCCACTCGGTCTTGGAAGGGTTGAGCCTGAGTCTGTTCCTCCCCATCCAGACCCGTACGGCCTCCAGGCAACGGGTCATCACGTAGAGTAGAGAAGAGTAGAGTAGAGAAGAGCAATTAGGATATAGGGGACTGTGTGGGGTCCTTGGTGCTCTCCGGCCTTGACTGTTTATTTGCAGACGTTTCGTTACCCAGCTAGGTAATGTCATCAGTGCAAACCCTACTCCCTTCTAGCACTGATGATGTTACCTTGTTGGGTAATGAAACGTCTGCAAGAAAACAAGCTCAGAGAGCAGCAAGGATTGCACAATCCTCCTCCTCCTCCTCCTCCTCCATCTCCATTCTTCCATTCTCCTCCTTCTCTTTCTCCTCCTTCTCTCCCTACCCCACTCTTTTCTTGCACTGATGATGTTATCTTGTTGGGTAATGAAACGTCTGCAAGAAAACAAACAAGCTCAGAGAGTATCAAGGATCCCTCAATTCAACCCTGTGCTACAAACATTCCCTTCTATTAGATGGAAATTTTTATGAGATTAAATACATTGGAGAAAATTAAATATATCTGAGAAAATAAGGGTATGTTTCTAGTATCAGATAGATAGCGCAGGCGAAGACCTGTTCTCCATCTCCTATTCTGTTCTATTCTAATTTCTAATTTCTATTCTAATTTCTATTCTACTCTACTCTACTCTATTCCACTCCATATTTTCTATTCTATTCTATTCTATTCTATTCTATTCTATTCTATTCTATTCTATTCTATTCTATTCTACTCTACTCTACTCTACTCTACTCTATTGTCTTCCAATTCAAAGATTCTCCCCTTAACCCTTCCTTGCCTAAGCTCAGATTATTTAACCAACTGAACTGTTCTTCACTGCACTTGATCTTGCCAGCCTCTGTTATCACAACGAGGCTGGATCTCCTAAACACGCTTCAATGCTGTTCAGCCTCTATTTTCCTTCCATGCGATCACGGCTTAGAGCCCGCTAGGAGAAATCAATACCGGAAGCCACACACTTGCTGTTTGTTCTCTTTTGAGTATGGAAGCATGGTTGAGACGTGGAACATGATTTCGTGCCCTTGGTAGACAGTATAGATGGAATAAATCCCTGTTGTGTCATCTGCAAAAAAAAAAAGAGAAATAATAACATTTTGGGTGGGTTGGTTTAGTGTTATTTTTCAAAGTTGGCCACTTTAAGAGATGTGGACTTCAATCCTCAGGATTCTCCAGCCAGAACGCTGGCTAGAGAATTGTGGGAGTTGAAGTCCTCACCTCTTCAAGTTGCTGACTTTGGAAAACATCGAGATAGAATCTTATTTGCAGATGCTTCCAGGACAAAAAGAGAAGACTAAAATGGAAATTGACCGGCACGGCTATCAGTCTATGATGCAAATTGGCTACTTGCTACTGCCTATAAAACTACAGTACCCAGAATCCTTCCAAAATTCTCTTAATTCTTATTTTAAGCGGTTTTATTCCAGCGATTTAAAGGTCATGAAGTGTCAAGCTCAACTCAATTCCATCAATTTAAGTTGATTTGCATTGGACAATACACACACACACACACACACACACAATCTCTTTATCCTGCCTTTGTTGGGTTTCTGGAATAGAGTCCTCAAAAGATCTTCCTCCCCCTTGCCAAACAGTATCCCCCTCCCCTCACAACATTTCTCTTGAGTAGGGACACAGAATACCAAGGGTCCACTTACTTTTGGTGTCCAGTCCCCCTCGGTAACCGTTCCAGCCCTTCAAAGTCACCTTGTCCCCCAAGAGACTCAGCAACCTCTGAAAACTTTCACTTCCGGTCTCTACACATCGGAGAGAAATGGGGGGCAGGGAAGGGATAGGATAGGGAGATGGTAAGCGCATCCTTAGGCCGTTGAGAAGGCCAAAAGGTAGCTTTGAGTGTCAAAAAAAAAAGACACAGCAATCTCAGATTACGACGAAAGGCGTGTCTCC
>NW_015409732.1:0-2080 GCF_001527695.2 Protobothrops mucrosquamatus
ATGCATTCTTTTTGGCGGGGGCCTGGTGGGAGGGAGCTTTTGCTGTATGATTAAAATGTTTGATCGCTCATCCCTCCAGACAGAAGGGTTAGAAATGGACAGCAGCCAAGCAGACAAAACAGTTACCACTTCTTTATCTCCCCACCAGGCCGGCGTCCAGAGCGAGGCAATGACATCATGCGGCTCTCCAAATAATAATAATTATTATTAATATACCCCGTCAAACATCCCCTCCTGCCTATCCCAGGTCCTCGGGAAGGACTTGAGAGGTGGACAAAAATGCCCGAACCAGTCTGAACATCTGGCTGACTGGGGGACGAACCATAACAAGTGCACGCGGTGTGGTCCCAAAACATCTGGAGCGCCCCCTCGACACCATCTGCATTGACAAGACCGCCACTGGTCAATTGCAAAAGGCAGCTTTGCTCGGAACCGCTGACACCTCTGCGACCATACCTTGAAAGCCATCCAACAAGAACTTCTTCCTATCCTAGGTCTTTGTGAAGGACTCTGTAGGTAGACAAGAATGCCAAATCCAGTCTAAACATCTGGCTGACTAGGCAACCAAGTGTTTTATTGTCGGGAGCACCGCTTGAACACCATTAGCATTGACACAATCACCGTCCGTCAATTGCGAAAGGCAGCTCTAATCTTTAACACCATCCAACAAGAACATCTGCCTATCGCAGGTCCTTGGGAAGGACTCTGTAAGGTAGATAAAAACACCCAGTCCAGTCCAAACATCTGGCTGACTAGGCAATCAATTATCGTCATCACATTTGCTTTTCATCTGGAGCACCACTTGAACACCCCCAGCATTGACACAATCACCGCCCGTCAATTGCGAAAGGCAACTCTATCTTTAACACCATCCAGCAAGAACATCTGCCTATCCCAGGGGGGGAGGGCTTGAAAGGTGGACAAAAAATGCCAAACCCAGTCTAAACATCTGGCTGACCGGCAGACCCACCATCGTGCTAACCGTGTCCAAACGGATGAAAATTGCTCTCCGGGGTCCCTCCGTCACGATTATAGTTGTCATGGCAATAACAAAAACAGCCCTCCCCCCTTCCCAAAAGGCCTTGAAGATCTTCTTAATCAGCATCTCATGTTTTCTTCTCCCACATGAGTTCTGTTGGCAAGGGCTTATCTAGAAATGTAGTTGGCTGGAAACAACACGAGGGTTGGGGGGGGGGGGAAATCACTGCCGGTTTGAAATTGGGGAGAGGCAGACGAGTCAAAGAGCAGAATTCAACCTGGTGGGTCATTTTAGCTGCCTTTCCCCCCCCCCTTTCTAGCGATAACAAAGTTGCTGGTCAGCAGCGCAATCCAGGTAAGACTTGAGGGGGGGGACAGACATCCACGCCACATTCTGCAAGATGGGTAGGGGGCTTCCACTGACAAACAGCCCAGTTTGAGACTGATGGGTATTGCTGTCTCCCTGTAATTCCACTTGGTGAGCATGGAGCAGCTTTCTAGTTGGGAATTTGGAGGGCATTTCTGGAGGGTGTGCCAGGTTGGAAAATGGCTGGTAGGGTCCAGGTGGGCTGCTGTGGTGAGGACCAGCCCTCTGCCCTGGATCGGAACCAGAAGGAGAAGCAGGAAGATCCCGGTTGAAGCTCACAGTCCAGCACAGAAACCAGATGTGCAAAATGTGTGTCATCACATCTGTGAAAGAGCTGGTGGTGATGTTTGTGCACACGCTAAGCTTGGTTTGCTTCAAACTGGCTAGGTTGGTGAAGGGGATGAGCCTGCAAGCCTGATCTATTTGTTAAGGTTTTTTTTACTAATCAACAGAAATTATCTAACTGCTGGTTCTCTGGTTTTTGCAGAATTCCTGGGAACCAGGGAGGCACAAATATGTATGTCCTCAGGATTTTGTGGACCTGCTCTTCACTGATTGCTCTAAAAGAGACTATTTGTAGCTAAGGGTAGAACTGTGGGGTCCTTGGTGCCCTCTGAGCTTGGTGGTTTTCTCGCAGACATTTCATGACCCAACTAGGGAACATCATCAGTGCTAGAAGGGAGTGGGGTTTGTGGGGAGGAGGAGGAGGAGGAGGAGGAGGAGGAGGAGGAGGAG
>NW_015409733.1:0-2080 GCF_001527695.2 Protobothrops mucrosquamatus
TTTCCTTCCTTCCTTCCCTCCCTCCCCCCTCTCTCCCTCTCCCTCCCTCCCTCCCTTCCTTTGTTCCTTCCTTCCCAATGGTTAGAATGCAGAATTGCAGGCTGACTCTGCCCACAGCCAGCAGTTCGATCCTGACTGACTCAAGGTTGACTCAGCCTTCCATCCTTCCAAGATCAGTAAAATGAAGATCCAGATTGTTGAGGGCAAAAGGCTGCCTCTGTAAACTGTTTAGAGAGGGCTGTAAAGCACTATGAAGCAGTATGTAAGTCTAAGTACTATTGCTATTGCTATTGCTCTTCCTTCCTTCCTTCCTTCCTTCCTTCCTTCCTTCCTTCCTTCCTTCCTTCCTTCCTTCCTTCCTTCCTTCCCTCCCTCCCTCCCTTCCTCCCTCCCTTTTGACAAGCCACCAATTAGATCCCAGCTCCTCAAACAGAGAAGGCTAAGGGCAAGACGAATATCGCTCACCACCCTCTTCTGTTTCCAGACACCAGTTCACCCCAGACAATAAACTTCACAGAGCATAAATATTGCCAACAGATGAAAACTGGGACCAAACTGATCTTGGGGTTGGATGGTGGTGGCGGGGCGAAGCAAATGCATAAATAAGTGAAAGCACAGCATCAAAAGAATTTTAAAATCGCCTTTGCCAATCAGGATTTCGCTGAATCTGAAAATACTGCTTTTCCTGTTTCCAAACTGTTCCACCCCCACTGAGAAGTCCTACTGGGAATTTCCAAATGTTCTTTTCTTTCCATTTGCACATTGCAAACTTCTAAGGAACAGTGCCCTGACATGGAAGGACAGCCTAACTCAGTGATGGCGAACCTTTTAGAGACCGAGTGCCCAAATTGCAACCCAAAACCCACTTATGCATCGTCGGGTGCCGGGTGGGTGTGGCCCATTGGATGGGTGTGGCCCATTGGGTGGGCGTGGCTGCGGTGGTAACAGCAGACTGGGTGGGACTAAAAAGTTCAATCAATCAATTCCAACTTTGCAAGATCTTTTTTTTCCTGCTTGAAATTGACTGATTGATTGAACCTTTCTTTTGTACACAGTGGTGGAGGCCTAAAGTGAAAAGGTTTTATAAAACCCAGCTGAAGGCCTAAGACTGGGGTGATGGAGCGCGTGCCCATAGAGAGGGCTCTGAGTGCCGCCTCTGGCACCCGTGCCATAGGTTCGCCACCACTGGCCTAACTTAACTGACAGAATCTCTGGCTGGGGAATTCTGGAAGTTGAGGTCCACATGCTTAAAGTTGCCAAGGCTGGACGTTCCTGCTGTTGAGACTTTCTGCAACGTTATGAGTGTTTACTTTTTTAAAAGAGTTCATTGGATTTGGGTGTCTAGTGAATTCAAATACATCATTGTTATCATCCTCTTCCTACCCAGTTCATTAAAAAAAACAAAGAACCTTTAACCTTTTCCTAGAATAATAACAGAAAAAGAAACATGAATCAATGAATCAGAATAGAGCTGGAAGGGGTCTTGGAGGTCATCTAGTCCAACCCCCTGCTCAAGCAGGAGACCCTACACCATTTCAGACACGTGGCTGTCCAGTCTCTTCTTAAAAACCTCCAGTGATGGAGCACCCACAACTTCTGGAGGCAGGTTGTTCCACTGGTTAATTGTTCTCACTGTTAGGAAGTTTCTCCTTAATTCCAGGTTGCTTCTCTCCTTGATGAGTTTCCATCCGTTGTTTCTTGTCCTGCCTTCAGGCACTTTGGAAAATAAATTGACCCCCCCTTCTTTGTGGCAGCCCTTCAAATACTGGAATACTCCTATCATGTCACCCTTAGTCCTTTTCTCCAGACTGGCCCAGCCCAAATCCTGTAACGGTTCTTCATATGTTTTTGATTCTGGCCTCTCTAGTCTTTAATTATGATTTTTCAATGTCTTTTCCTGGATTATTCTTATTACTGTTTTATAATAGAGTTTGGTCTACTCTAGACTCTAGTGCAGGGGTAGGCAACCTTGGCTCTTTTATGACTTGTGGACTTCAACTCCCAGAATTCCTGAGCCAGCCATGCTGAGGGGAAAGGGAGAGGTTTCCAAGCTGAGCCATGTTGGCTCAGGAATTCTGGG
>NW_015409734.1:0-2080 GCF_001527695.2 Protobothrops mucrosquamatus
CCTCCTCCTCCTCCTCCTCCTCCTCCTCCTCCTCCTCCTCCTCCTTTTCCATGAAGTATTAGTACCACTTTATAAAACCCTAGTAAGACCACAACTGGAATACTACAGTCAGTTTTGGTCACCATATCACAAAAATGATGTTGAGAGTTTGGAAAAAAAAATCAGAGAAGAGCAACTAAGATGATTAAAGGCCTGGAGACCAAAACGTACAAAGAACGGCTGCGGGATTTGGGTTTGGCCAGTCTAAAGAAAAGAAGAAATAGGGGAGACATGATAGCAGTGTTCCAGTATCTTAGGGGCTGACACAAGGCAGAGGGGGCCAGGTTGTTCACCAAAGCACCTGAGAGTAGGATGAGAAACAAAGGTTGGAAGGTTGGAAACAAAAGAGAGAAGCAACCTGGAATTAAGCAGAAACTTCCTGACAGTGAGGGCAATCAGTGGAACAGCTTGCCTCCAGAAATTTTGGGTGCTCTAATTGGAGATTTTTAAGAAGAGACTGGACATTCACCTGTCTGAGATGGTATAGCTTCTCCTGCTTGAGCAAGGGGCTAGACTAGAAGACCTCCAAGGTCCCTTCCAGCTCTCTATTCTATTCTATTCTATTCTATTCTATTCTATTCTATTCCTCCTCCTCCACAACCTTTTACAGATTTCCTTTTTTACATTTTAGTACAGCATCATATCTAAAAATGTAATAACAGTTATAGGCAATGCCTCAAAAAATGGGCTAGTGTGCTTGGTCCGGAATATCAAATCCTGTTGAAACAAACTCACTGCATTGCCATTGTAAAATTGTCAAAACATCCCTACTGACCATGACTGTAATTATTTCTGCTTGGGAATGAAAGATTTGATCAGCTGAGTACATTCTCTCTCCTCTTCTCCATTTTTTTCTTGTAACTTGTTTCCGTCTATCTTATTATTTCCCTCTGCTGCTCAATCAAATGTTGCATATCCCCTTGATGGAGATGAAAATCTGTATTTATTTGCTCCTGTTATCTTGAGAAGTAAAGGAAAAGAAATGGGAAAAGAGGAAAAAAAATAACGTGAGTGATTGAGCAGTTGGACACCCAAAGAAATTTGTTGATTTTCCTACTTAACAATGTTGAGGTTAACATGTTCACTCTTTCTAAATATCAGAAATAAAGGGTGTGCAACATGTAACTGGCTTGAAGGAATTATTCTGAAAGTCTCAGTTCTCAGATAAATAAAGAACACTTGAATAAAATTTGGGCTGCCCCCAAAAAGAGGGAGTCGAGCTATTCTCCAAAGCCCCTGAAGGCAGGACAAGAAGCAATGGATGGAAACTAATCTAAGAGAGAAACAACCTAGAACTAAGGAGAAACATCCTGACAGTGAGAACAATTAACTGGTGGAACAACCTGCCTCCAGAAGCGGTGAATGCTCCAACACTGTAAGTTTTTAAGAAGAGACTGGACAGCCATTTGTCCGAAATGGTATAGGGTTTCCTGCCTGAGTGGGAGGTTGGACTATATGACCTCCAAAGTCCCTTCCAACTCTGTTATTCTGTTAATTAATCAGTGGAACAACCCGCCTACACAAAAGGTTGTCTGAAATGATATAGGGTTTCCTGCTTGCAGAGAGAGTTGTACTAGAAGATCTCCAAAGTCCCTTCCAGGTCTGTTCTTTTATATTCTGTACATTGAAGCACTTGGTAAGGAGATACGGCAATTGCAAAGAAATGTTAAGTTTCTTCCTTGCACTATTTGGAGAAATATTCTGACGTCACCTGTCACTTCTGCTTGGTAGACCAACTAGAAAATCAACTACACAATAAGACAAAAAAAAGTTATTTCATTGCTTTGGGCTTAAAAAAATTCAACCTCTTCTGTCTGGGTAACAATTCTTGCATTTCCATCAAAATCCCCTTCCTTATTCTCTACAACTCTTCCTCACTTACTCATGTCCGTTCTTTCAAGGTCAAACTATTCCTTGGTATTCCTTGAAGTCAGACTCAGCAGTAGCAGCAGGTGGAAGAAGAGGAGGAGAGGAGGAGGAGGAGGAGAGAAGGAGGAGGAGGAGGAGGAGGAGAGGAGGAGGAAAGGAGGAGGAGAGAAGG
>NW_015409735.1:0-2080 GCF_001527695.2 Protobothrops mucrosquamatus
TCTATCCGATGCATGATTTTTACAAGAAAGGTTAAAAAAAACAAACCTGTTCTAAATTTAGTATCGAGCCTTTTAAGCCTTTGGTATCAGGAATTATCCATTCAATCAAGGTTTTGATTATATTCATGCTGCTGTATCTATTTGCTTAGATTGACAATCTCTATGATAAAGCTTTTAAATGATTGAAGATTTAGTGTGGCTTTGTTTGTTTTTTTAATTACATTATTACTGCATAGTTATTAGCAATTGAATTTGACTTTCGCGAGGCTTCGTTTTGTTTTAATTTTTTACTGCACTTTAGCCTTCAGTATTTTTAAATTTCTTTAATGGTGTCCATCCAATGTTATTATCTAGAATTCCAAGCCAGAACAGTTGATAGGAAATCTGGAAATCGTAGTCCTGATATATCTGGAGAGCATTAAACTGGGAAAGGATTATCCATGGTATGCTGCCTTGGAATCTGGAAATTACCCTTGTAAATATCAGGGGAACATTGCCTTCTTTCACATCAGTGATGACTACCTTTGGCATTATAATACTGATAGAATATTTGTAGCTCAGCATTGAATTGTGGGGTCCCTGGTGCTCTTTGAGTTTGGTTGTTTTCTTGCTGACATTTCATTTCTGAAGCACTGATGATGTTACCTAATTTGGTAATGAAGCATCTGCCAGAAAACAACCAAGCTCAAAGAGCACCAATAACAATAATTTGGCATTTATTCTAATTATAAATCATTTAGGAAGGACTCTATATTTTAGTGTCTCTTGGAAAGGTGGCATATTATAATATGTTTGGAATTCTTTTATTTAGTTCATTTTCCATCAGTTTGTCAGATAGTTCCAAGTTGATCTACTTCATGTACACAACAACTCTGATACTTTTTAGTACTGCAACGGAGTTTTGGATCCATTAGATAAAGAACTGTCCCCAAATAAACCAAATGTATGGCATTGTTGGGGCATCTTCTTCCTGTTGCAAAGTCCAAGAAGTGTTGTTTCTATTTTGTCACTTATCTGCAATAGCAAGTCTACTGTTTTGGCAACTGGATTGGAATATCATGGCTAACTTTTGGAAACAGGGAAGGAAAGTATGAGGAACAAACTAGGAAAACTCCCAAGGCAATTAATGTGCAATTAGAGCTTTTAATTAGAAAGCAAGTCTGTACTTCCAAATAAAAAAAGTTAACTTAAGCTATACTAGCTTTTCAAGTATCAGCACTCTTCATGTTCCTAAAGCTTTCCTTTTGGCTTATTGAAATAGTGGGTATCTTTGTTGAGTATTATCTTTTAGTTTCCAGGGTCCTAGTTTTGTTTCCAGTGGTAAAATAAACAAAAAGTCTCTTTCCTCTCCCTTTCTCTGATTTAAAGGAAAGAATGTTAAAAGCTATCCTAAAGGGTGTGCTAATTTTCTGTTGCAACAGGCATCTCTCCTAGTAAAATCATTAAGAGTTTTGGTTGAATAAGCATTTGCATCTTATCTGGTAGACATTTCTATATTTCTGCCCCACACTGATAGTCCAAAATTCTTATAAAGGGTATGCATGTGTTTCCTTGTATTAATGCAAACCAATGTACCAAATTTGCTAAAGAACTAGAAACTGAGATGAACTTGTGCATTGTTGATGAAAGAGCATATGAAGCTATCTTCCATTTTTCTGCTGATGCTGTTCTTATTTTGGCATGAAATCATGCAGTCAAGAACTCCCAAAGGTGCTTTTTCAAAAGGCAACTGGACTTTATTTTTGTGTTTTTTTTTCTTTGAAGAAGTTTTGCTTCTCATCCAAGAGGTTTCTTCAATTCTTCTTCAAGCTTCTTCAGAACCAAAGAAACTTCTTGAAGGAGAAGCAAAATGTCTTCAAAGGAAAAAAAAAAGTCCAGTTGCCTTTGGGACAACCATGGCCTGGATGACTGAGAATCTCCATACTGTCACTGAGATTATTAAGTTTATTAAGTTTATCTCTAGATCTGTGAAGGAAACCAAAGCAAACAAAATTACTACCTATCTGCTAGAGAACAGTGAGTGAAATTTAAAACAAAGCAAAAACAGAATATATCTTAAGCCAGCTTCACATATCACTCA
>NW_015409736.1:0-2080 GCF_001527695.2 Protobothrops mucrosquamatus
CTTTAACTACCTCCATTATAGGTCACTTCTGCTTTCAGAGAAATTGCTCTGAGAACCAGGAGGAAGTAGGAACCATGGTATGCGAGGGCCAGAGATCTTACGGGGACTCAAGTACTCAGAATTGGGGAACCATGCACAGTATCGAACAAAATCCTTTTAATAACACGGTTCTACAGGGTCTTTGGGACAATGCATCCCAAGAATGGTTTGCCCCACACGGATTTTATTGGATATGTGGAAAATTTGCATATACCAGCCTACCTAGCAATTGGTGTGGTTCATGTGTATTGGGAAATATAAAGCCTAGCTTTTTCCTACTTCCTATTCCTCAAGGGGAAAAACTCGGAATAGCAGTGTATGAGAAGGGAGCTAGGAGAAAACGATCATTAAAAATTGGAAATTGGAAGGATAATGAATGGCCACCTGAACGCATAATACAGGTGTATGGACCTGCCACTTGGGCTGAAGATGGATCATGGGGATATAGGACTCCAATTTATATGCTGAATCGCATTATTAGGTTACAAGCGGTTCTGGAGTTTATCACTAACGAGACAGCACTAGCATTTAATAAGTTGGCTAAACAAAATACCCAAATGAGGACTGCAATTTATCAAAATAGGCTAGCCTTGGATTATTTATTGGCAGAAGAAGGAGGGGTCTGTGGAAAATTTAATTTAACCAACTGTTGTCTGCAAATAGACGATGAAGGGAAAGCCATAGAGGAAATAACAAACAGGATGAGGAAAATAGCCAATGTACCGGTCCAAACCTGGACTGGAATACTTGATGATGAGGGGTTCTTGGGAGGAATTTTTAGAAACTGGAAACAAGCTTTATTCATGTTAGCAGTTGTATTCTTTGGGTTAATGTGCTTACCCTGCTTGATCCCTTAATAAGAAGTATTGTACAAAACACAGTGGAGAGAATGGTAAATGCAACCAATAAGAGTGAAGAACAAATGCTGATGTTAAACAAGGTGACTGGACATGCTGCAATACTTGACTTTGAGAATGCTGAGGAGATCCGGGAAAGTTTAAAACCATTTGAAGAAAAATTTTATTTTTAAATTAGTATAAAAAATAGAAAGGGTGGATTTGTGAGAAACGGAGAAGTTTAAAAATAAAACGGTCACAATTGATTAACAATAGAAAGATTAGCCAAGCCCTGCACGTAGGCACTAGATTCCAGGAGGCCTGGCTAGAAGACACACTTAACAAGACAAAAGGATGACAGAGGGAAGTTCAGAACGATGTAACCAAGGGGTGTGTGGAAACGATGTATTCTGGCTAGGCGGATCGGACAGATTGTGCCCCCGGAAGTCCTCTCAAATGGGACCTAAGGGGAGGGGATGGGGGCATCGCGATAGGAGTGTATATAATGTTGTGAGTTTGAATATTTTGGTGTGGTGTCTGGGTTTAGAACTTCCTGTTGAAGTCTCTCACCAGGATCCACCGCGCTTTGCAAACCGCTTTTCTATTTTCTGCAGAATAAACTCTTTTTTCTTACCAATCCAATTTTGTTGGTATTTTAATCACGTTTCCAACATGTTTGTACTGTAATCTCTGTCCCACGGTTTTGAAACAGGAAAACTTTTACTCCAAGCATACCTGCATAACTTAATACTAACAAGCCAGGCTGTATGGACAACACTACTTAAGTAACCTTTCATTTGTATTTCCGTGTGAAAATCAACATATTATCTTGAACCTTATCCAGCTCAAAGCATCAGCTTAATTTTGACCACTGAACGAAAAAAAAAGGAAAAAACGGACAAAAAGTCCAAACCACCTTGACACCAACACACACACGAAACAAAAGATGCAACGTGCGTGGTAATTCGAGGAAGCAAAACAAAAGGTTGCATAACCCGCATTAAACTGAGAGATGACTAATCATTGGTGCCCTTATCATTGGTGCCTTTTTCCAAATAAAAGGAATCTTATAATAAAAATCACAAAGGAAACCCAGGAAGGAGGGGGTGCGCCTCAGAGGAAAAAAACCATTTAAAGGACAAGTCAAACGGAATTCTAAAAGACCGAAGTTTTCCTGTCTCGCATCCTTCACTCCCCCTCCCCTG
>NW_015409737.1:0-2080 GCF_001527695.2 Protobothrops mucrosquamatus
AATGCCAATGGTGTTCAAGTGGTGCTCCAGTTGTTTTGGGATTGCACCCAAGGCGCCTATTACTATTGGTACTACCCTTGCTTGCCTTTGCCACAGTCTTTCTATTTCTATTTGTAGGTCTTTGTATTTTGTTATCTTCTCCAGTTCTTTCTCGTCTATTCTGCTGTCTCCAGGCACTGCCACGTCCACTATCCAGACTCCTCCTCCTCCTCCTCCTCCTCCTCCTCCTCCTATTATTATTATTATTATTATTATTATTATTATTATTATTATTATTATTATTATTATTATTATTATTATTATAACTCGGTCACTGAACAAAGCGGTTGTGACGTGAGATCTTGCTTACAATCTTACTACAGCTTTCCTTTGCTTTACAGACCCAAAATTCAAGGATTGTTTGCAAAATTACTTTTTCATCAGCATCGTCACTGCAAACAAGTCAGTGGCTAAACAAGGACTACAGTATCTGTATCAGTTTTCAAAATGAAAATACCGTGAATGTCTCCTTTCTCCCTAAGTCATAAATGACAAAACTGGGATTGATGTTTATGGTTGTTCTTGTAAACAAGTTCTAAGCCCAACTTTCCCAGATGGTGAATGAGGTGCCCAAAGTGCACTCCTCTCTCTACGCTTTCAGATACACAGGTCATCCTCAGCTTATGACCATAATTGAGCCCAACATTTCTGTTGCTAAATGGGACATTTGTTAAGTGAGTTCTGGCCCGGTTTAACAACCTTCCTTGCCCGTTGATTTGCTTGTCAATAGATTGCAAAAGGTGATCACATGACTTTGGGAAACGGCAATGGTCTTATATATAAACCAGTTGCCAAGCATCCAAATTTTGATCATGTAACCGTGGAATGCTTCAGAGGTCATCACTGTGAGAAACGGTTATGTCATTTTTTTCAGTGCTGTTGTAGCTTTGAACGGTCACTAAATGAACTGTTGTAAGTCAAGGACTACCTGTAACAGATAGAATAACAGAGTTGGAAGGGACCTTGGAGGTCTTCTAGTCCAACCCCCTGCTCGAACAGGAAACCATTTCAGACAAATGGTTGTCCAATCTCTTCTTAAAAACCTCCAGTGTTGGAGCAGCCACAACTTCTGGAGGCAAATCATTCCACTAATTAATTATTCTAACTTTCAGGCATACTTGTACTCTTTCACACATGTAGCTTGTACTGACTCCCTCCTAATGTCATAATATAAATTATAAGGAGGAAACCAACTGCTAGTCAACTGAAGTTGGCTAATAGGAACCAGATTTCTTGGGAGTCCTGTCATTAGTGGCAGCAAGACACCAGAAATCCATCCTCTGCCAGCCACCTGGCCAAGCTAATTAATTGACCCTTTGGAAATTGGATGAGATTTCCAAAAAGGTATCTCTTTTTAAGCCCAAATTATTTTTAATTGTTGATTCCGGTTAAGGAAATAAATGAGCGTGTGGTATTTGTAAGTGGGGTTACAGCACTGAGATCATGCTGTTACAAAGGAGACGAACCACTTCTGAACACTTCAGGAAGCCAGAGTTTGCTTAGGAGTCTGAAAGGGGAGGTCTGCAGATCGAGGCTGTTGTGGTGAGATGCCTTATTTATACACACACACACTCTTCCATTTGCAAATGTACCGACGTGGTGTAAAATAAGCTTTCCTGTTCCAATGAAGTTAGATTTCCATGGGAACCCAAGAGTGCCAGAGAATATGCATGGAGACAAAGCCAGCTATGTGCCTTCTTCTCAAGCACAAATTGCTTTGGCTTTAAGCACAGACTTTATTTCCTTGTTCTGATAATAATAATAGTAAAGTTGGAAGGGACCTTGAAGGTCATCAAGTCCAACCTCCTGCTCAGGCAGGAAACCCTATACCATTTCGGACAGATGGCTGTCCAGTCTCTTCTTAAAAACTTCCAGTGTTGGAGCATTCACCGCTTCTGGAGGCAGGTTGTTCCACTGGTTAATTGTTCTCACTGTCAGGAAGTTTCTCCTTAGTTCTAGATTGCTTCTCTCCTTGATTAGTTTCCACCCGTTGCTTCTTGTCCTGCCTCCAGGCGCTTTGGAAAATAGCTTGACTCCCTCT
>NW_015409738.1:0-2080 GCF_001527695.2 Protobothrops mucrosquamatus
TTAAGAGGGGTTTTTTAGAGGGGTTTTTAATTACTTTTTAATTAGACAATTTAAATATTTCATTTTAATTAATTTTAACTTGTGATTGTTAGTGGTGTTTTTAATTGATTGTCAGCCGCCCTGAGTCCGCAAGGAGAAGGGCGGGATATAAATTCAAATAATAAATAAATAAATAAATAAATAAATAAATAAATAAATAGAATAGAATAGAATAGAATAGAACAGAATAGAATGTAAAATAGAATAATAGAATAGAATAGAACAGAACAGAATAGAATAGAATACAACAGAAAATAGAATAGAACAGAATGAGAAAATATGGAATGCAATGGAAAGAATAGACTAAAATAACTAGAATAGACTAGAATAGACTAGAGCTGGAAGGGACCTTGGAGGTCTTCTAGTCCAGCCCCCTGCTCAAGCAGGAGAACCTATACCATCTCTGACAGATGATTGTCCAGTCTCTTCTTGAAGATTTCCAGTGATGGAGCACCCACGACAGGTTGACCCCCTCTTCTTTGTGGCAGCCCCTCATGAATTGAAAGACGGCTATCCTGTCACCCCGGGTCCTTTGACCCTCTTTGGATTTTCTAAACTGTGGACAGGTATAGAGAAAAAGAGTGCAAACTTCCTTTTTTAAAAAAATTTCCTTCCCTTTGTAACCTCGCACCGGGCCTACCAGTTTCCTCAAAGGCTCAGAAATGGCAGGGGGGAGGGGGGCGCTTGGAGTCCCAATGCTTTTGGAAAACAGAGAAGCATCGCTGTCCTCGTTCTGAATTGTTGGAGCAGAACTGCGCCACCCTGTTTACAGTTCATACCTGAATTCCTGCCCTTGAACCCTCTCCAAGCGTCACCTTGCTATACTGCACCGATGCCAAACATCCTCCAAGCCATCAACTGCCCAAGCCGGTTATGGTTATTGAGCCGGACTGATCATTCCAAGCAGCAACGCGAGACGTTAAAAAACAATTCTCTGGAAGACTTTCCCCTGATTTGCGACATCTCTCTCTCTCTCTTTTTTTTTTTAACCCTCTCTTTGCTCTTTGCTCTGTCATTTGTCAATTTTTCTAACTTTTCTTTCTCCTATATATTTGCCTTGCAGTGAAACTTAAATTAAAATGTATAATAATAATAATAATAATAATAATAATAATAATAATAATAATAATAATAATAATAATAATAATAATATAATAATATAATAATAATATAATAATAATAATAATATAATAATAATAATAATACGGTAATAATAATAATACGGTAATAATAATAATAATAATAATAATAATAATAATAATAATAATAATAATAATAATAATAATAATAATAATAATGGAACTAGAACGGCAGGTTTAAGGACAGTGCTTCTTTTTAACTACGACATATTCTTCTAACTCAGGGGTCTTCAAACTTGGCCCTTTTGTGACTTCTAACTGGAGGCTGCAAACTACAATAGGGATCCGGGCCAAGTTACAATGGGTTGGGCTTGGGAAAGAAAAACTAAAGAAGGGGTCCTATCGCTCACCCTCCTGACAGTTAGAACAATTAACCAGTGGAGCAACCTGCCTCCAGAAGTTGTGAATGCTCCAACACTGGAAGTTTTTACGAAGAGACTGGACAGCCTTTTGTCTGAAATGGTATAGGGTTTCCTGCCTGAGCAGGGGGTTGGACTCGATGACCTCCAAGGTCCCTTCCAACTATTCTATTCTATTCTGTTCTGTTCCATTCCATTCCTGTTTTCATTCTATTCTACTCTATTCTATTCTATTCCTATTTTCATTCTATTCTATTCTATTCTACTCTAATTCTATTCTATTCCTATTTCCATTCCATCAATTCTAATTCTAATTCTAATTCTAATAATTCTTATTCTATTCTTATTCTTATTCTTATTCTTATTCTATTCTATTCTATTTGGTGTCATCAACGCAAGGAGTATGAATTTGGGCAAAGTCCAAGAGACAGTGGAAGGCAGGAGAGCCTTGGCACTCCATGGGCCACGGGATCGCGAGACGTCGAGCACAACTTAGTGACTGAACAACCACAACACAAATAACATTTTGTATCTGTAGCTAGG
>NW_015409739.1:0-2080 GCF_001527695.2 Protobothrops mucrosquamatus
AAGGTCTTACCTGCACTTGAGCTGCTTTGGGTGACTTTCCAAGTACAGGGAAATGTCTGTGTTTGGGATGGAGGCTGGGAGCGCGCATGCGCCACCTAAGTTGCCCTGATCCGGGATTTTTCTCTCTCTCCCCCCCCCCCGCTCCGTCTCTCCATTTTGCTTTAATTATTGAATTTTCCAATTTCTACCAGGGGGGCAGGCGGCTCGCAAAACCCGGGCTGGACTTCCACCCGCCAACTGCCCCCTCGCCGCGCTGCCGGGAGGGAAGAGGGAGGGAAGGGAAGGGGAAAGGCGAGGAATGGACTTGTTTCCCCAAAGGCAGGGAACTCTAGGTAAGCAGAGGCGCCTGGTAAAACCCGGAGCGGAGAGGAGCGCTCCTGCCAACTCTTGGCTGCTCTTTTACTCATCTCCCGGGCCCTGCCCGCGGGCAATTTCTTTCTCCCTTCTTCTGCCCAAACCACGCTTCCTTCCTTCCTTCCTTCCTTCCTGGCTTGCATCCTTTTCCAAAACAACCCGGCTTGAACTTGGCCACCTCTCCGGCCAAACTGCATATTCTGGGTTATATGCCTCCGAATGCCCTGCCTTTACTACCTGTAGTAAAGCCTTTGGGGGTTTGGTCCAGGCGGCCCTGGGGGTCTGCCGTGGTGCAGGAGGGTCTCTGCCCAGCGTTTGAACCCAAACCCAACTGGCATAAATCCTATAGGGCTCCAGTTTGCCACCTGCGGATCAGGGCTACTGATCTCCAGGACAGGACAGATCATCATCAAATTGCCTCTTGAGTGTGTACGTACGAAGACTAAAAGCTCACGGCTGACCTTAACCTGGGCTTTCACAAGTGGCATAAAGTCTCTTAAAAGAAGAACTTCTGGGCATTTCTGCTCTTCTGGTTAGTTAAGCTTTTTCTGCCCAGGAAGAAAAGGGCTCTGTGACCCTATGGGGAAGGGGGGGGGAGCTGGGTTTAGTTTGTAAAGAATTGTAAACTTGGAGCCCCTACTGATGACTTTCTAGCTAGCCCACAGGGGACACACCTTGTTTGTTAGTTCTTGTGCTTTTCAAGAACCCTTTCTGCTCTCTTCTCCTCCCAGCCCTGTTTTCAACTATTTTAACTTGGATGTCTTTCTTAGGGTAGATGCCTCTAGCTTTAAGGTCTTTTTTGGGGAAAAAACCCCAGTATTTTTTTTATTGCTTAGTCTCATAGAAATATTTTAGCTGGACAAACCCTGCTAGGAAGGACAGAGTGGATTTATAGCAAGACGCTGCAAAAAAAAGGGGGGGTTTCTCCATATTTACCAAAAAGGCCGAGAGCAATTGCTGGCTCTGGCAGGCGAGACAGACAAACTGGGAATCCCTGTCTAGATAAGCCAAGTTCTTTTTCTAGGTGGTGGTGGTGACAACTGAATCTTCTGTTATTTCTATACAGTTAAACATGCACATTAGGATGAGTCCATTTGGTCTTAAATCCTACCGAAATAGATAATGCTATTCTTACCTTTTTCATCAACGGACAAAAGAACAAGAAGGTTGCCTTCTACGTATTGGGCCAACAGATGCAACAAGTCCCATGTCAAAGCAAAAACATCCGAGTTTCATCAGTCGGAACCATGACATACATACATACATACATTCATTCATTCATTCATTCATTCATTCATTTATTTATTTATTTATTTATTTATTTATTTATTTATTTATTTATTTAATTTATATATCGCCCTATCTCCCTTACAGGACTCAGGGCGGTGAACAGGCGATACTAAAAACCACAATAATAAATAAATAGTTTCTGTGCTAAAATCAAATTAAATAACAGGCCTGTTCTAAAAACACCCCATACAAAACCCCCACTAAAACATAATCAAACTATGCCAGGCCGGCCGCACGGAATAGATGGGCCTTCAGGGCTCGGCGAAAAAGGCGCAGGTCCGCAACTGTACGTAGGTCGGGAAGAAACCTCCCACTTGGGAAGAAACCTCCCATCTTTTCAGGCCTAAAACCAATGCACTCTGAGGACTATTTCTCAAATTTTTTGACCCGCATTTGGATGGGGATAATATTACTGGAGAATTCCGCCGAGATAAAG
>NW_015409740.1:0-2079 GCF_001527695.2 Protobothrops mucrosquamatus
GGTTAATCCTGCTCTACGAAGCTTCACATGATCCCAGAAAACCCCATCTGGGCTCTTCCTGAAGGCATGCCTCGCTAGGCAGCAATTTCTTCTGCTAAAAAGTCTCCTTTTCTCCTCTTTCCAGTGATGCAGGCAAGCAAGGGAAAGGAGAAGCATCAAAGGAAAAGCTCACCTACCTAGAGGCACCAGTGAGTGGGCTCGCGGTGTGGGAAGAGATACTTAATAATAACACAGTGTTTTTCTAAGTCACAGGGTGCTGCACATGTGAAATGAAGGGTTTGTTTTTTTTAAAAAAAGCCTTTCATTTAAATAAAGGAAACAAACAGTAGCTTTCTATGTCAACGGGGAGGAGGGAAAACCTGGCAGAAGAGGAAATAATCATTGAAGTAACTTTTATTTTCAATTTTGAAAAGCTTAAACACCGGCCTGACTTGTGCAGTCAGAGATTGCAAAAGGCATTGGATTTTCACTCTCCTAACCTCAGGTGGGAAAGTCTAGGTCAGTGGTTCTCAACCTGTGGGTCGGGACCCCATTTGGGGTCGATCGACCATTTCACGGGGGTCGCCAAGCAAGGCTGTCCGCCATTTTTTTTGTCCGCCATTTTTCCCCCTTTCCGGCAGGTGCCTTACCTCCCTTGGGCTGGGCCAGCTGGTGGTCGGCCTGCTCCGTCTCTGCCGCTTGCCAGCTACGCCTCGGCCGGCGCAGGGGGCGGAACCACGCATGTGCGGCGCTCCCGGGCAGGGAAAGTCCTCGACTTACGACCGGTTGGGTAGTCCTAGACTTACGACCGGTTTAGTCCTCGACTTATGACCGGTTTAGTCCTCGACTTACGACCGGTTTAGTCCTCGACTTATGACCGGTTGGGGTCGCGGCATTAAAAAGGTTGAGAACCACTGGTCTAGGTCCACCTGTGAAGGTCCAATTAAGCTGACTTATTGCTAAAAGTCTACGGCGCAGGAATCTTCTTGAACTAAGCCAGCATCTGGTTAGAGTTAGATAAGAGTCAATAGAATTCAAGGACAGTTGAAGTTAGTTCTCTTATGGCGACGTAGGGATTCTAGGCAGATTCCTCTTTCAACTCCACCCCCAGGTTCTGCCATTCCTTCTCCTACACCTAATTAGAACAAGCACAGAGAGCAGAAAGGAAATTGGTGCCATTCCATTGGATGAAACATACTGTCTGGTTCATTCTTAATTATATCTAATCTGAAGGGCACATCCCAGACCCCCAAAATTGAACATCTATTTACATTTCCCAGAAGCATTCAGAGCAGAGGTTGGTAAGCTAAGGAGTCTCAAGACCATGACATTTAATTATAAATATAATATACTCACCTATAAAAAAGAATATCGGATGGATCTTCAGTGGATTCTTTTTTTTTTTTTTGATCCACCTGTGGTGCAGCAAAAAAATAATAATGGATGAAACATGGTGAGCAAATAGTAAGGCAAGGTTGACCTACTCAGAATACGAATATGGGCCAATTATCATCATCTTCCCACAGTTTTACCCAGCAATATGAATGTCCTTATTTAAGATTCTAACCATGTCCCATCACAGGTTTAACATGCAGTTTAACACAGATTCCGAGAACAATATTTTTGGGGGACAGAAAGTTGATCCTAAAGAAATTTCCAGTGGAGCTTTATGTGAGAAAGCTCATTCAACTCAATGAAGATGCCTGAAGTAGGGATGGGAAAGGTATCACATATGATGGAATTTAACATCTGCTGATTTAATGTGCCTTTGTAAAATTCCATAGACATGATAGGCCAGTGGTTCTCAACCTGTGGGTTGGGACCCCATTTGGGGTCGATCGACCATTTCATGGGGGTCGCCAAGCAAGGCTGTCCGCCATTTTTTTGTCCGCCATTTTTTCCCCCTTTTCCGGCGGGTGCCTTACCTCCCTTGGGCTGGGCCAGCTGGTGGTCGGCCTGCTCCGTCTCTGCCGCTTGCCAGCTACACCTCGGCCGGCGCAGGGGGCGGAACCACGCATGCGCGGCGCTCCCGGGCAGGGAAAGTCCTCGACTTACGACCGGTTGGGTAGTCCTCGACTTACGACCGGTTTAGTCCTCGAC
>NW_015409741.1:0-2079 GCF_001527695.2 Protobothrops mucrosquamatus
AAAGAAAGAAAGAAAGAAAGAAAGAAAGAAAGAAAGAAAGAAAGAAAGAAAGAAAGAAAGCTGAGGAGCAGTGCAGAAATGTTTACAGTCTATTAAGAGCAAATATGTTGTCTCAGATAATCAAATGAAAGCCACCCTGGAGTATATTCCTGCTAGAGCTTCCTGAAGAACTACACGACAGCATGTCTTGCATGTCACCTGGTGGGACACTCCAAGGGACTGACTGCCTGGGCTTGTCCAAAGTGAGAGCCATTAACGCTGTCACAGGAACCTGGTGGAGCAAGATGAAAAAAGGATAATGGAACTTTGGTGGGGGAAACAAATAGCAACGACACAAGTGCTGGAGGCAGGGAAATTTGGAGGAAACAGAGATGCTGGAATCAGCAAGAAGAAAATTGCCTGTTTCCCGCTGGTTGTGGTGACACCAACGCTCGGATGCCATGCAGGGATTGATAATGAGACCAACCATCTCCTCCAGAGCCTGTGATGCTTCTTTATTTACAAGGGTGATGGCTACATTTATAGAAGGCAGGGACACGGTTGTGGATGTTTCAGAGGGGATATCATTTGGTAAAACTGTATCGTGGCTGTTATAAAACTAGTAGGCCACACTAGCAAGCAGTTTCTCTGGATTCAAATATCTATCTCTATATCTTTGTTTGTTGTCTGTCTGTCTGTCTGCTCTGTTGAGATAGCTGACCAAGGGGAAACATCAGCAAGCCATGCGATCTGCCCATTAGCAAGCTATTCTCTTGTATCAGTAGTCTAGAGTTTGACTTGCAATGCTTCATCCCAATGAAGGAGTTTCTGGCAAAGTTGCTCCACTAAGCCTCCAGAAACCTATGGTGTTATGTTGCTTGATGCTTTGAATGAGAAAAGGAGACAAGTGCTGCATTTAATTATATGGGGAGTTGAAAGTGAATGAGAGCAGAAGAATGCAAAGCAAAATGAATTGTCACAGTACTTTTCATTATACCTGTTTGACTGCAGAATAAGAGGATCAAAATATATGGACCCTCATTGTTGACCTAATGGTGTATTTGTCTCAGATAAAAAAAAAAAACTTGATGGTTACAGTAATGGTCCAAAATGATCATAATCTTTTAAAATAACATTTTAAAGCTGGATGGAACTCATCAGGTGAGAAGAATGTGGAAATAAAAGCCAACCGTGATATTTTCTTCTGATAGCCATTTTCTGTGAATTCTGTATATTTAGAAATAGGACTATCGACTGACATTTATTAGAACTGGCCACGATTCACTCAAAGATAAGCCTTTTTAAGTTCAACTGATGGGATAGTTAAGCATGTGCTTAAGCCTCTCTTGTAGAAATCAATGTGACTTAAAAATGCTTAGCTCATGGCTGTTCATCAGAAAAGCTCTGTGTGAAATAAAAAGTTCAAACAAACTTGAGAGAGAGAAAGTCTCTTTTAGTCAGTATTTGCAAACTTGGTAGGGAGTTAAAAGCACCCTCTTGTCAAATTCACCCCAAGAAGCTGAAGAAGCTTCTTGGATAAGAATTGAAACGTCTTCAAGGAAAAACTAAGAAAGTCCAGTTGCCTTTTGAAAAAACACCTTTGGGACAACCATGACCTGGATGACTGAAAATCTCCATTGACATCCTAACAATTGTTCTCATGTGTCTGAAGATATCTACTTAAAATTGGATGAAGTCAAGAGGTGGGATTTACTCTTAGTTCCACCACTAAAAACACTAATATTGCAAGAGTTGTTGGGATACAACCATCATGTACAGCTTTATTGGAAGCCAAGCTTCAATAGCATACATCTATATCCTACAAGTGCTGCTTCCCTACTTTAATTTTGAGATGGGATGTCTCCAAAAACAAGAATGTATGGAGTCCTATTCAGAGGGTTTTTTTTTTAATTTATTTAGATCCCAAGACATGAATGCTTTGGCTAAGCCTTCCCCAGCCTACCAATGTCACTCCAATAACATTGATAGCTGCAGGTATTTCTGCATTAATTGCAACTTTGGCAACAACAAAGCTATATTGATTCCTATATCATGTATGGTCCTGATGCAGCAGATTCCCTGCATCAGTTGATATCACAT
>NW_015409742.1:0-2079 GCF_001527695.2 Protobothrops mucrosquamatus
ATGAGCGGGCCAATGACCCGATTGAGGTGCAGGGCGCAGAGGCAGCCAGTTATATAAGCACACTCCCGGATCCTTTGTTTTATACTCTGACAATGTTGGCAGTTTGGCTGATGAAAGCTGTACTTTTGTATATTAAACAGTTTTGTTTATACTCTTATCCTGGAGGTCGAGTTTATCTGTTATTTTTACTAGGGGCGGGAGAGTTACGGGCAGGATAACAGCGGCCTTGGGGGTGGGAGAGGATGATGGCCCGACAGTGTGCCCGAATCGCAGTTTGAGAAACAACATCCAAGATCGCCCTAAAATGGGACGGGAGGGAGACAAGGCACAGAGATGTTTGGACAGCTGCCCCCCGGGCGCTTGTACGTGCGCCAGAAGAGCGATTCAGGATTGGAGAACAACCATCGGGGCCAGGGACAGGTGCCAGATGCGGAGCAACTCAGCGCATTACCGATGAGCACAATCAATGGGCCGATGACACGCTCGAGAAGCCAGGCGCAGAGGCAGGCCATTACATAAGCTAGCTCCAAGATCTCCTTTCACTCCAACTCTGATGACGTCGGCAGTTTGGCTGACGAAAGCTTAGTGACTTTTTAACTACAGGCTTGTTTAAATTAAACAGTCTGGTTTATTGTATCCTGGTGTTTGTTTTTCTTTCTTTTAGTTTATACATACATACATACATACATACATACATACATACATACATACTAATGTTAAAAATAAAAGTATCCAGGTGGCGAGTAACCAGCGACCGAGGGCCCCCCGCCCCAGGAGCATACACGCGCTCCCAAAGAGCAAAGAGACTGTCGGGTGGTGAAAGAACGACAATTAGCGAGTCAGGGATTTCCCTGTGCCCCCCGAAGCATCTGGGAAGAGTGACATCACCCATGAACACCCAGGTGGGGTGTAGCCAACAGTCGAGGGACCCTTCCGCCTCGGGAGCAGGCACGCACTCCCAAACACCAAGGAGACTGTTGGGCGGCGAAGGAGCAGCGGCCAGCGAGCCAGGGACCCCCCCTGGCTTCCCAAAGCGTCTAGGGGAAACGACATCCCCAAGGGGAGGAACAACAGTCAGAGTGGACCGACGGACAGCTGCAACTGAGATCTTGGGCTGCCGGACTGGTGACGTTTGGAATATCCCCGCTGATTGTAGCTTGCAGGGGCACGGAGATGACGGGGACGACGAGAAGAGTCGGTTCAAGGCAACGACGGATCGACCGTACCCAAAAAGGGGGAGGGTGACTGCATTAGCTTGCCCCACAAGGACGGCCTGACTGCGCCAACGGGAGCCACGAAGTGGCGTTAGAGGCGCTCGTGGTGATACGGAGGTTGTGAGCACCAGAAACGGGGAAGGAGAAAGCAGATGCTAGATGGGATTGCAACTATAAGAACGGTGATCAGGGGAATGGAGGAGGGAGTCTGGAGGGTGCAAATCAGTGGAGGGCGCTAGGTGCGCAACCCCGCAGGGGAAGGGATGACAACTGGGGTGTGAATGAGGGGTATGAAAAGGAAGAAGGGGGAGGAGGGGAAGAATGTACTGTAGCAAGACAGCCTAGACGGGGAGAGTGAGTGCGAGAGAGGAGGACAGCTGAGAGATACGGAGGTCCTGCCCAACCAAAAAAGGGGGAGAGAGAACTTCCTCAACTCAGGACTACACAAGGGGAGAATGAGTAGCAATATATATGCAAGCAGGAGAGGCAGGAAAAGTGCTGCCATCGATACGGAAGTTACGACTGGAGTGCAACTTAACCAATTAGGACCGGTGACGAGATCCAGGAGCCGCGTGCAAACGGCATCCTGCCTATACAAGAGAAATCTATAAAACATATAGAGTTTAATCTACCAAGCTTTCGTCAAGTGCACTTGACATCATCAGTGTTAAAAAGGCAAATGCTGGGAAGGTTTATATACAGTCGTTCAACGCCTGCTTCCGGCTCCTGGAGCGTGTAACCGGCCCCAGCTGATCCTGCCGCACTTCAAGCGTGCTGCCTGCTTTGATGTCCGGCTCCTTTTTCTGAATTCGCGTCCTTTTGAGTGCTGTTACATTCATTATCAGGGTGTTAGGCAGATTCGATG
>NW_015409743.1:0-2079 GCF_001527695.2 Protobothrops mucrosquamatus
CTGCTTGTGATTGTGGATGTGCCCATCAGGGCTTGAAGATTCAGTGTAAAGTGGGGATTATTTTATTGCCTACAAGTACATTACTAACATTAATGATCTTATTGATTATGACTTCAGTTACAGGTTTTATCATCTCCTGCTGCCATGGTCTCACTTAATGTGGGACTACCAGTAGCATCCCTAAAAGGTAAAAATTGTAGGCAGTATTTATGGAAAATATTCCCAGGAGCCTGGGAAACTTTATAGTGCCTCCACTGGAGTGGTGGGGTGGGCAGTTTCCCACTGGTGAAAATTCCCTTCCCATCCTGGGATTATTTTTTTTGTCCTTCAAGGCTTCATGGTACTCTATTAGCAACTTCTTGTTCTCTCTAGGCATCTAAAAACTGACTTTTGAAAGCAAACAGAAGAACAGTGATAATACCCTCTGGATTTCATCTTTTATAACCTCTCATTGAAGAAGTTCGGACCAACTCAGAGGGATGACAAAGAGCAAGGGTGTGGATGCACTTATGCAATGGTATAGAATTGCTGCAGCAGATTTAGGAGGCTATGATGTTGCCTTGGGAAAGTGCTCCCAATTTGCAAGCTATATGTCAGGCACAAGCAACCAGACCCACTCATGAAAGGTCCAAGTCAGCAACTTTATTATTTTCTACCTATAGTACAAGAATCTCCCCAGACTGTTTGCCTTCCCCTAGGAACAATCAGATTAGGTTTCATAAAATTTATGGGAGGGAGTGTCGTGCTTATTCCTTTTGTGACTGCACAAGGACTCAAGGATTGTTTCCCACTTGACTCCTCCTTCTTGGCTAGCTGGGAATTTCCCAACACTAGAGCAGAAATGTAGAGCCAATCAACTGTTTCAAACAGAAATTTTCATATTCCTCCCTCTCTATTTAAGATCTCTCTTCCCTCCCCTCCCATCGACAAAAATAAAACAGCTATAGACATATGAATGAATATGGTTTTAGGCCAATCATATATATAACAATGCATGAGGAATATATTACTACTCACTCTAGCTTTTGACCATAAGCAACTCTAATTTTTTGTATATAACTTTCTACTATATATTTTAAAGAAGAATATAGAAATGAATTTGAATTAATATAAAATAAAGAGGAAGAAAGAAAAAGAAAGAAATCAAAGAGCAGGCAAAAAGTCCAAGAAAAGAAAAACAGTTGAAGAAAAAGAGCAAATATAATTTTGTTGACTGCTATGCCATCCACCTTAAAAAGGGTGAATTGCACAGACCCAGTTGATTTAGTTCACAAATATTTATTCATTTATAACAGGGGAATGTTGTTGGAGTCAGTAGTTCTGATTCATTTGTACTATGTGGTTAGCTGACAAAGGTTTTGGAATCCTAGTGGGTAGGGAAAAAAAAACCCACAACAGAGTGAAATGCATCTCTTCAAATATTGTATTGCAAAGCACTCACCAGATGTATCTCAGTAACCCATCTTTAAATGTCCTTGGAAAACATTAAACCTCTTTCCATTATCAGCATAATCACTTCAGAATCCTCATCAAGTTTTAATGATGTGAGCTTGGACAGTGTGCAGCGCCCTGGTGTGCAAGCATGAGCAAAAACAGGCAGAAATGAAAAAAAATGAGGGTTCAAAATGAGGGATGTGCTGTTGGCCACAGGTATTTCTGAAAAACTCTGGAGCATTTTCTCTGGCATTTAGATGGGTCCCCTTGTGAGATAAGGAAGATTTTAGAAACCACCAAGAGCTCAAATGTAGATAAGTAAACGATAAGACATATTTATTTAGATAGACAGTTTTACTCTTCCATCCTGAATGCAGATAATGCAATTTCCATGGAAAACCAAAAGTACTCAGCTGATGCAGAAATAAGAAGAGGGGTCAGACAGAGATGTATTCTGTCTCCACTGTTGTTCAATATCTACTCTGAGTCAATCTTCAACGAGGCACTGGAGAACATCGATGCTGGCATCAAAGTAAACGGTGTTTGGATCAACAACTTAAGATATGCTGATGATACAGTTCTGCTTGCCAGTAAGCATGAAGACCTTCAGCTCCTCATCAACAGAGTCACAGAAATATCTGAAAA
>NW_015409744.1:0-2079 GCF_001527695.2 Protobothrops mucrosquamatus
CATTGACCCTTGCAGATTGATACTGTTGATGGGCAGAACCCTGAACTATATATATAGAGAGAGGAGCCTGTATGTAAAGTGGTACATCCTCAAGCCTCAGTTTCTATAAAGGTCAAATGGGCTTTAAATTGAATTGGAATGGCTTGCAAAGTGCCATATAAATAAACATTTGTAACTGAAGTAGATAAAGGAGAGAGGAGAGTCCACATTATAGCTAGATCTGAAATTGTTCACAGAAGTCTATGAACAACTGTACGTGAATACTAAATGCACATTCAGACTTGCAGAAAGATGCTCTGTTAAATTGTGCCATGAAAAGTTGGCTCAGTTTTTGTTCACTCACCAATATGTTGAAATATATCATATTGACTGTGAGTATCTCAGCTTCAGCGTGCAACTGTAGGGGTGTGTGTGTGTGTTTGGTGAACATATCTTGTAAAGCTATCCTATTTCTTAAAATTATGTCACTCATGTAGCAACCATTTTCCCTCAAGCAGACACATATGCAAATATGTACTATACAGATAGATTTTCTCCTATATCCAGGAGAAACGGTAAAGAAGAAAACAGAAAGTGAGATAGGGAAGGGAAGATAAAGAAAAAGTCGAGAAGAAAACTGAATGAAAATGAAGGGAAGGGAAGAGATAATCTGGAAAGGATCAAAAGTAAAAGAAAGCAGCCTGGAGTAAGCATTAAATCAAACAAACAAACAAACAAACAAACAAACAGAATTCTCTAGACAAGCAATCTTCCCCAAGCCTTGGCTTATCTTTAGGAATGAAGTTTGCACTTATTAGCACATCACCTTCCCTTCTTTTCAACAGCTTCAATTCTTATCAGTGATAAGTTGACAGGGATATGATAATCTCCTTAATTCACACACAGTTATTTGGGGGGGGGGGACTGATCTTTGAATGAATAATTTTTTCTAAAAAATAATTATATAAAAGTTTTAATAAACGGTAAAAACTAACAGAAACAAAACTAAAAAAATAGAAAGTGCAGTAAAAAGAAGAAAAAGACAACAAAAATAAAGAGAAGAAAAAGTCAGCAAAAAAATAAAGAAGTGGTTTCCAAATTTCGTCACACGAAACATAAACTAATATAACTTTTTGGACTTTTTTGGGGAAGTTGCAAATCATCATCATCATCATCATCATCATCATCATCATCATCATCATCATCATCATCATCATCATCATCTTTTCAGTCCTGGTTCAGTAAAAAGCCTCTTAGGAGTTATCAGAAATATCAAACAAACATCCTTCTTTTTTTGCTCTGCACAATCTTGACTTTTAAATCCTTCCTGTGGCATGTCGGGATTTGATTTTTCTCCAGCCTACTTTGTAAATACAAAGGCACCATCCAGGATTTCTTGTGGTAGTTGTTCCATGTCCATGTCCAGATCCTTTTCTTCAGTTGTCTTTTGTATTTCCATTTTGGTGATCTCAACTTTATTGTCTTCCATGGCTTCAAACTCTGTAATGTCTATGTCAGATAAAGGTACTTAAAAAAAAAAAATGTTCTCATAGTCTTGAGAATACAAAAGGCTGGGAATTCATTGGGAATATAAAAGACAAATCTCATAGTCATTTGGGAGCAAATTGTTTTCTGTTCATTGGTTCTGGGTTGGTTGTAGATTAATTGGCGATATACGATTTGGCTCTCTTTCATTTGCCTCCCTGACAATGATAGGATCTGTGCTGGATTTCTTTTTTGTATTTTTGTTATTGTTGTTTATAGCCAGTATCTATAATTCTGCTGCAACATGTATCATGTTTTCTGTGCAGCAACTGCCAAAGAAGAGGAGAAGAGGACGGGTGAGAATTAAGCCCTTTAACTTCTACTATCCCTGAAAGAGTACAACTCATATACATACATCCCTCGGCACCTGGATGAAACAGACTATCTAGACCCATACCAGTCGGGCTTCAGGCCGGGATACAGCACGGAAACGGCATTGGTCACGTTGGTAAATGATCTCTGGAGGGCCCGGGACAGGGGTTATTCCTCTGTCCTTGTGCTTTTGGACCTCTCAGCGGCTTTTGATACTGTGGACCACGGTATCATGCTGCGGCG
>NW_015409745.1:0-2079 GCF_001527695.2 Protobothrops mucrosquamatus
GAGAGAGAGAGAGAGAGAGAGAGAGAGAGAGAGAGAGAGAGAGAGAGAGAGAGAGATCTGAGATCTAAGCCACCAAATGTTTGCATTCTGCATTCCCAGAATACTCCTGTTTGCTTTAGGAAGAGATTAATGGCCTCTGGCTACTGTTGGGAATGATATATAGAATATTAATTAGAGTAATTCTCTATGATATGCTTATTGGAAATGTATAACATCAGAGAAAGGAAAATAAATATTCATGCATTATTCATGATGCTTTCGGTATGACTGTGAATAATGAGTTATGGTAAGATACTATATATAGTACTTTAAAGACACTTTAAGTCACCAGCATGGAAATGAGCTGAGGCAGTTCCAGATATCCATGGTGAAATATCTCATTCTTTGGGTTTCAGGGCTGTTGTCATATGTTTCACTGCCTCATTTATAGCTTTCTGAATTCCATTCAAGGACACTGGTGCTGCTACGGTTAAGATGATGAAGTAGGAATGAAGAAGTCATAGAACTGTAAGGTTGAAAGGGACCTTGTGGGTCTTCTAGTCCAACCCCCTGCCCAAGGCATGAATCCTTGTATCATCTTGGACAAATGGTTATCCAATCTTTTTTTTTTAAAATCTCCAACAAGCGAGCACCCACAAAGCTGTTCCACTGCTTGACCGGACCTGATTTTCTTGACAATTTTTGCAGCAGTTGTTAAGCAAACACTATGGTTGTTACATGAACATGGTGGTCATTAAGCAAATGTGGTGGTTCTTAAATGAATCAAGTTTATTCAATGGGCATTTTTTGCCAGAAACTGGGAGTAAATGCTAGAAACCAACAACAACAACAAAAACCCACATTGCAGTCACATGACCACAGATCTATGAAGGTGAGCCAGTTGCCAAGGGTCCAAAATGTGATCATGTAACCATGGGGTGTGTGTGGCCATTGTAACTTTGAAATGGGTCATGTACTGTAGCTCTTGTGGGAGGGGAATCTATGTAAGGTCAAAGGGTCATTAAGTTTATCTCAATTTCCTTCCAGCAGTGATCAGTTTCTTATGACTTCTCTGGAACCTCCTTTGATTCTTTCTGCCAGTTGTTTGAATAGCAATATTCATTCCTATTACTGATAGTTTCCCAAAAAAATTCCTATCTCTTAAGTCCCAAAATTAGTTTTCTCCTTTAAATCTTTCCTGTTTTTTTAATCACAGTTTGTAAGGCTGCTGCTGAATATAAACAACCTTTCAAAAGTGTGCAGTAGTGTCAGAGACCTTGATAAAAGTTTTGTGCCTCCAATCGATAAAATAGTTGATGAAATTATTTAGCAAACAAATTTTAAAAACAAACTTTACAGCAAGAAGAAGAAAAAAATCAGCTAATTTTTCCTATGAAAATGTCTGGCTCTTTATCAAAATGTATCGAGAAGCCTGCTTTAATACCCCAATTTTAAAAAAAATATTTGTTTTTCATTACAATTGTCATTTATCAACTAATTAAAACAAATCTGAACAGCTGTATAGATGTGAAACATTGTTTTTTCTGCAAATTCACCAAAAAAAATAAATAAACTTGTAATAAATTGCATTTCTCCACATCTCCATCATGGTGCATGTTCACATCTACCATGCACCATGAAGACATTGTCACAATTTAAGGTTAGCCACAATTTAGGTCTAAATTGACCAAGTGCTAAATACGTAAGGAGCCCATCGTCTGATGATCAGAAAGATATTCGCTTCCAGAGGATTTAACTTTCAGCATCCATCCCATTAATATTTTATCAACTGGACGTCGATAGGAAAAGCCGGCTGAGATTTTCCTTGCTTTGAAGAGCTGGGATATAAAATGGATGCTTTGTGCTGTAACCTTTCTTTTTGCAGTCTGCACCATAACAAAACTGAGGCCCAACTCACAAAGCAGGCCTGGGAGAAGTATGCTTTTTTCACTCACCCTTTGGCTGGTGTTGCTATGCCAACGTCTGTTAGTTTCATTCCTACACCTGGAAAACAAAACAGCAAACCATTTACTACATCAATGTCATTTTTAGTGGTTTTGCTACTGATTACAGATGGTAACCATCACTTTTATATAGTTT
>NW_015409746.1:0-2079 GCF_001527695.2 Protobothrops mucrosquamatus
GATTACCTCCCATCGACCGGTACGCTCCCACAGAGCGGGCCTCCTCAGGGTGCCGTCGGCCAAACAGTGTCGGCTGGCGACCCCCAGGGGGAGGGCCTTCTCTGTGGGAGCCCCCACCCTGTGGAATGAACTTCCCCCAGAGATCCGGATTATTCCGGATCTCCCCTCCTTCCGCCGTGCCCTCAAGACATGGCTTTTCTATCAAGCGGGATTGGCCTAGGGGGGGGGGGTTTATAGGGATTTTAATTGGGATTTTATAATTTTTCTAACAACAGGTTTATCTAATATATATTTTAATTTGGTTTTTAGATATTTATTGTATAGCTCTGTTTTTACTTACCTGTAAGCCGCCCTGAGTCCCTCGGGAGAAGGGCGGGGTATAAATTAAAGTATTATTATTATTATTATTATATGTGACATTTATAAATACAGATAATTTTTGAGGTTAAAAAAATCAAAAATATGATCATAATTCCATAAAGCCTTAATGGTTGCTACAGCAATGACTGTTCAGCAAAATTGTTATTTCTTTTTTATATTGGATTAGAAAGAAAAACTAGTAGGTGGATGGTAAAGTTGAAAATTTTGCTAAATTTTGTATTGCTTTTTTACATAAAACAGGATGAAAGTTCTAGCAATCTAAATGGGTAATTTTAAATATAGTATATTTTATTAATATGCTATCAATAAAGTGAGATGTTGTTAGTTGCGAAATCATGTCTGACCCATCGCGACCCCATGGACAACGTTCCTCCAGGCCTTCCTGTCCTCTGCCATCTTCTGGAGTCAATTTAAGTTCACGCCTACTGCTTCAGTGACTCCATCCAGCCACCTCATTCTCTGTCATCCCCTTCTTCTATTGCCCTCAATTTTTCCCAGCATTAGGCTCTTCTCCAGTGGAAACAAAAAAAACCCTTGAGCTGATAATGACTGAGCATTTTTTTCTGATAATTTTACCTCCTTTAAAATAGCAAAGAGAACTTGGTTCTTCTTTTTTGTATGGCAGGTATGGGTTATGTGTAACCTTCACGATGTTGCTCAGCTTCATTTTTTTTTTTTTGCTTAACAAGCTTAGGCAATAGTGCTGAAAATGTTGAGAACTGCATGCATATAACATCTGGAGCATCAAACATTACCCATCCTATTTTTGAACAAAAGAAAACGTACTTGGTCCAAATTGGGTAGCTGGACCCAGAGTGATAGATTTTCCAGGTGCTGAAGTTTTGGCTGTAGTGCTTAGTGCCATCAAGTGGACTAACTAAGGAATGACATCATTCCCATTGAGGGCAATAATTAGGGACAGCAGCTACAGAGGTAGTTTTTTCTGTAAGATTGGCAGTTGTTTGCTGTTGCCTTCTTCCATGAAGTTCTTTTGACTTCACAGTCTAATCTATAGCGGTGAGTTCTTGATGATCTGGCATTCAAGTGTTAATACGGTTCAATCTTGGTTTGCTGTTTCAGTCGAGGGCTTTGTGAAGCACCCAATAATGCTACCAGTAAAAAAAAAATGCAGCATTTAGATATTTTGTTTAATGAAATCATTACCCCAATTCTGGCTGAAGTTTTTGAGGTACTTAGTAAGAAAATGCAGTAATGTACCAAAAGCAAGCCACAATAGACCGGTGGAATAATAAAAAAAATAAAACTTAATGCTTCTTCCTCTTGCTCTCTCTTTCATTCTCCCATCCCCTTTTCTTAAACTCAGGAAGCAGCTGGGATAGTATTGACTATCATTCTGGAATATGATTTAGAGCTAAGTTTTCTAGAATTCTTATAAATGCATGCAGCACCTTGCATATAATATTGGAACAATACTTGCACATCTTCTAAGGGAGGCCAGTTTGCTATCAGTGTGATCTGCCTGCCAGACTGCAGATTCGGATTTACAGTCCTTATCTCCACAAGTGAAAGATTAACCCTTTTCTATATGGATTCAATCAAATTATCTTATCCTCACCCTCTACTGCATGACTCCCTCTACTGTTTTCCCTTGTCTCCAGCAACCTCTGATTAGTATTGAGAATTCTCCAAGCTGAAATTTAAAAAATTAAAGCAGAGCACTCTTTGCTTCAAAAAGTT
>NW_015409747.1:0-2079 GCF_001527695.2 Protobothrops mucrosquamatus
TATTTTTTATTTATTCAAATGGATTTTGATCTACCTCCAGAAACTCAGGGCAGTGTACATGAGAATTGTAGTATTACATCTCTACAGCTTTATGAAATAGCTAGGCTGAGGCAACAACCAAGGTATCTTGTAGAATTTCCAACAGGCACCTGTTTCATCACAATGAAAATAGAATTCTGGATTAAGCTTAGTTTTTTTTTCTCAACCATCACATTTCTTCTTATGACTCAACTGTGAGACAGCAAGCATGCCAAGATCTTCTAGATTTTATTGATTGTAAAGGAATTGAACTTAAATGCCTTTGATCCAATTATTACCAATTTGTGCCAGTAATAATGATATATTTAAATCTCTGAATTTACTAGATTTAAAAGATGTACCTTTCTGATTAAAATGGTAGATTACCCTGAATAACTAAGGGCTGGTTTTATTAAATGATCTAACAAGCTAATATAAAGTAACATAATCCCTTTATATGCTGAGGGGATTAATTATCCACAACTTCCTTCATCCACAATGTCATATATTATATTTTAACTGCTTGTTAAGATAAATGGGACCATCTCTGCAGTATTTGAAGACATTTATGTAAAAAAGTAGCTAAAATCACAGAGAGTATAATGATTCTGTGCAATTTTCTGTACTTAAATCACTAGGATCTAGAATATTTAAAGGGCAGAGAATCTGTTTTGAGACTTGAACAACACTATTTATATATATTTTTTCAGGTGTCAAGGACCATACAAAGCATAATGGTGAGGTGATGACATCACTGGGGACAGCAAGAGAGAAGGAAAAAAGAAAAAGAGAAGTCCCTGTTAACATGCTTATTTTTTCTCACATTTTACAAAATTCAGGACTTTCTGTTTTCATGTTATATGCTATGTTGTTTTTGTTATTGTTAATTTTAGGGGAAAAGAAATAATACAATTTAATATTCATGAAGAACTGTATATTTCTTTGGCAATTTATTTTCTCCTTCAAGTAAAAAATTAAGAGGATATTGTTAGCAGTCAAACAAGCATTTTAAAAAAGAAAGTTTTATAAATCATCCTCAGGTTTCTTAGCTATTGAAATTTGCTAACGAAAATTGCATTTTATTTTGAATTTAAATAATGATTGTGAAATCAATAGGTATCTAATTTTTACAACGCTTATACAGTATTAAGAACTTTCAAAATAATACACCTTTAATTTAAAGAAAGAAATTATAGATTCACAAATAGTAATAAAATGTATTCAAAAATGTAAACATCCCAAATCAGTACTTAATATATTTCCAATTAAAGCCATCCTGGCTTCCTATTCTGTTTAGGCATGCACCTCGTTATTCTGCCTGCAAACTGAGCTTCTATAGTAGAGAGCATCAGATTAACTATTGGAACAGGACAATGTGGAACTGCATTTAAAGTGTTTTCAAATATTAAGTGCCAGAATAATATCCTCTTCTCTTCAGCCACTGATAACAAAAAATGCAATTTGATTTTTATTTTTACAGTTGTTTATTTACTCTTATTCTAACAAACATAAGCAACTAAGGAAAATTTCTGATGGAAATATAGGGTATCTGTGCATTAACTAAGTTAAATAATTGGTCCTATTAGTTTTTAAAACAAACTGGTAAAGTGACATTAGTTTAAAAAAGTTAAAACAAGTAAGTTACCCCCTTCCCACAATCCACTTTCCTAGAGACATAAATGACTGCACAGCCAAAAAATAAATAAATTAAAACACAAGAATTGATTAGGACACTAGGAGATAAGAATAGTACAAATAATCCTTGAGATATGACAGGTCACTTAATGGTTGTTTGAAATTACAACAGGTCCTCTAAAAACCATATACGACCCTGTTTCAAACTTAGGCAGCTGCAGCTTCTCAGCAATCATTCGTCTTTACGAATGACCACAGGGACGCTGCAGTGCTCCCCTCCCCACATCTCCCATCCATCCTGCTGTGACAGGACCCCAAAACACTTGGAAAAAGTTCAGCTCTAAAGAAAAAGCAACTACCTGGTCATAAAGGGAATCTCTCTGGCAGCAAAAAAATGGAAACCTTTGGAAAGCGTTTTGCTGCCTG
>NW_015409748.1:0-2079 GCF_001527695.2 Protobothrops mucrosquamatus
CTTCTGCTACCTTCTGTATAAAGACCGGGCTCTGCAGCTGGCCTGGGGCTCCAAAGGGAGGGGGCTTCACACTGGGGGTGGTTGATAGATTAATATCCATCCCCCCCTCATCCTACTCCCTCCTTCCCCATCTTTTAGCCAGTGTATTTTGCATTTTTACAGCTTTGTAGTATTTTATTTCTAGAGTTTTATCTTTTAACGTTGCAAGCTGCCAAGGGTTAGTCTGTGGTAAGATGGGCAACCAGCACATTTGACAAATAAAATATAGAAATAAAATAGTAAGATGAAGGCTGGATCGTCCCCTTGGTCTTTGAATAAAAGCAGATGTTGTCAGTTTGCACGCACAGATGTGGAAAATACATGGGAAGGAGCTTCGGAGGGGGCAGCCTCCCTGTCCCCCCCCCCAGGTCAATGCAGTTATGGGTCATTTCTCACATAACAGCGATTCCACCTGTGGAAATAGCCTCTCCGGGTTTATTACTTGGGTGGAAGCAGCATGACACGAGCTGGTGGAAGCCCTGGCTGCTGCCTTCCCCTCTCTGGGAGAGAAAAATAAATAAATCACATGCTGGAGATTATAAATACTTACGAAACACCCCACAGAGCGGTTGCTTAGCAATTCAGCAAGGCATCGGGGCAAGCCGATAAGGCAGGCTAGAGCGTTTTTCAAGGATGATTAAAGCCGCACATTTTGTGGTTCAAATCGATATATGGAATTTGGTCCGCCTTACGGGCAAGAGGTACCTTCAGGGCGGTAAGGAGACGGGAGTGCATCGCTGGATACGGAGTGGGCCCAAGCCCTTCACCGAAACGGGCAGAGGACCTCAGCCAACCAGGTAGCAGTGCTTTCCAGGTAAAAATGCCAGCCAGGCAGGGATCTGAGAAGCTCAGAAACATCATGAAATGGACCAGGGCCCCACAGAAACTGGCAAACAGTCACGCCATGGATCATGGCATGAAAAAAATAAAATAAAATAAAGACAACAGCAGCAGAGGGGCCTGTGGGCCGGAGAGCAGCCCTGGAAGTGAGTCTCTAGAAAGAATACAGAGAAGATCAGCAAAGACGATAAAGGTTCTGGAGGCCAAATCATAGGATGAACGGTTGAGGGAGCTTGGTGTGTCTAGTTTAATGAAGAGAAGGCCAAGGGGGGACATGATAGCAGTGTTCCAATATCTCAGGGGCTGCCCCAAAGAAGAGGGAGGGTCAAGCTATTCTCCAAGGCGCCTGAAGGCAGGACAAGAAGCGAAGGATGGAAACTGATCAAGGAGAGATCTCCAACCTAGAATAAGGAGATCTAAGCTCTGCCAGGATCACAGTCCTTTCAGAACAGATATGAAGTCTCTGTGACCCTCCCTAGGTTGCTGAAACACAGCTGTTCACAATCTCACCAGTCTGGCCATGTTGAAGCAACAGCCCTATCAATTCAGCCACCCTGAAATTTCATTCATGTTTTCTCAATAATTATTTAGATCTTTCAGTATATTTTTACATTATGACTTCGGTGAGGATACAATTTGGACCTGCAAAGTTCAAAAGGAGACACAGGAGTCTGGATCTAGGCTGTCCCTGTCCTTCCACTGCAACTGAGAAATGTTTTTGCAACATTCAATGCTCAGTAAATCCATAGTGATTTATATAGGATAATTCCAAATTTTTGTATATAATTCAACCTTGCGTTCACATTTTAATGTGGCATCAATGTTCCCAAAACCATATTAACAACCCAATGGATATTAAACCAAAATAGGGTGATGGTGGAGGAAGCTTAAATCATTTGTATAAAGGTCCGCTCAATCATTGCATATTTCCAGCATAATAAAAATTTACAGCCATCTTTTTTTTAAATCTTCCCTGAGGTGTCTGGTAAACAAACCAAAAATTGATGTTGTATTGTTTAACTGCTGCCCGTTTGTTGATAGCTCAAAATTGGAAGAGTAAAGTTTTACCTACAATGGAGGACTGGAGATTGAAGGTTTCGCATCTTGCTGAAATGGCAAAAATTTCGGCTTATCTGAAGAATCACTCAAATGAACAATTTTTATCAATATGGAGAAGATGGATTGTTTATATTCAAAATA
>NW_015409749.1:0-2078 GCF_001527695.2 Protobothrops mucrosquamatus
CTCTCTCTCTCTCTCTCTCTCTCTCTCTCTTTCTCTCTCTCTCTGTCTCTCTCTCTCTCCCCCCTCCTTGCTAACTTGAGATGTCAAAACTGAAAAAAGCCCTCTCGATGTTTGGGAAAAGATGTCAGGTCGTCAGGCTTGGGAGCTTGCTTAGAAAACAGTGGAAGTTCGGAAGGGAAAAACATCCTTGGGAAGAGTTGGGTTGAAGG
This sequence comes from Protobothrops mucrosquamatus, assembly GCF_001527695.2. Classification (NCBI taxonomy): domain Eukaryota; kingdom Metazoa; phylum Chordata; class Lepidosauria; order Squamata; family Viperidae; genus Protobothrops; species Protobothrops mucrosquamatus. The sequence continues at coordinate 210 of NW_015409749.1, forward strand.
ATTCCACTCCTCCCTTGCCAGCTCTGAGGGTCCTGGCAGTATCAGGATGCCTGCCCTCTGTTCGCTTCTCAGTTTTCTCTTTTCTTGACCTTCTATGGAAAGAAGGGACTTTGGCTTTGGAAATCCATTTTTGAGAAGCTGCAGGCCAAAGAAGAGAAGAAGAATTGAAGAGAGCTGGTAGGGACCTTGGAGGTCTTCTAGTCCAGCCCCCTGCTCAAGCAGGAGAACCTATACCACCTCAGACAGGTGATTGTCTAGTCTCTTCTTAAAAATCTCCAGTGATGGAGCACCCACCATTTCTGGAGGCAAGCTGTTCCACTGGTTGATAGTTTCTCCTTAATTCCAGGTTGCTTCTCTCTTTGATCAGTTTCCAACCATTATTTCTTGTCCTGCCCTCTGGTGCCTTGGAGAATAATGTGACCCCCTCTTCTTTGTGGCAGCCCATCCAATACTAGAAGACTGCTATCAGGTCACCTCTGTTTCTTCTTTTCTTTAGACTAGCCAAACCCAAGTCCCGCAGCTGTTCTTCGTATTTTTTGGTCTCCAGGTCTTTGATCATCTTAGTTGCTCTTCTCTGAATTTTTTTCAAACTCTCAACATCCTTTTTGTGATTATGGTGAGCAAAATTGGCTGCAGTATTCCAGGTGTGGCCAGGTGATCTCCTGGGCAGTTTGTTAGAAAGAAACCTGGAGATGCTTCTTGCTCTCTAAATCTTTCTTAACTGGTTGGTCGTTGTAGTCAGCAAAGTGAAAGGACTGAACCGGCTTATTCTCGTGGCCAGGAGGTGGTCTCTTTCTGCTAGAGATTAGACATTCCTGAACTCTTTGTTCTTTTTCAGGGTTTCTGATTTTCTCTCAGGACCTCTCTCTTTTCTTTCCTTCTGTGATCTATAGGTAGCCTCAGCTGCTCCATCCATCCATCCATCCATCCATCCATCCATCCATCCATCCATCCATCCATCCATCCATCCATCCATCGTTTTGTTGGAAGAAAAACCAGGTCCAGTCCCAAGCTGGGAATAAAATAGAGGCTGCTTTTGAAAGAAGGTTTCCATTTATTGATGAGCAGAACCAGTAACAGCATGTGGTTCTGGGGCAGCTAACCAAATGGAGTTGGGAGTGGGTGGATCTTTATAGGGATGTGAGACTTTGAAGTAGAAATGTTTCTGGGTTGTGCAATGAGGTGGGCTTTTGTGTCTTTTGCTAGTCTGAAGAGGGTGTAGGAACAATTCTATTATGTCCTAAAGGTCCTGTCCTGTCCTTGGAGCTGGGTGGGGGAATGTCAATTCTTAATTCCTTCAACTGTAGGTATTTTATTTGTGACTAGACTAGCTGTACCCGGCCACGCGTTGCTGTGGCTCAGTCTGGTTAAATGGAAAAGAAAGAAAAGAGAAAGCGCACGTTTGTTGTTTTTACCTGTCACAGGTGTGACATCTATATAATAGTAGGTATATAAAAACACGCGCATATTCGAATGCAACGTTGTGTCAAAATTTCAAAGCAATCGGTGAAGAACTTTCGGAGATTTAAGATTTTGAACAAGCGAACATTTACATTTTTATTTATATATAAGATAAGATAAGATAAGATATAAGATTGGCCCAGTCTTTCTGAATATCCATTCAAAATCTCCTTTTCTCCTTTAGGAGAAATATTCTATCCTGCCTCTTCTTTTTTTTTTAATATTCCCCGAAATATTTCTCTGGGGGTGGTGATGTGTGTTCTTACCACAGTTTTCTCCCCTCTTGAGATGGCTACCTTTCCCAAGCTGCTTTGAAGCCAGAGCTTTGAACTAACCAAAGCTGGTTAGTTTCTCCACTTCTTTTTATGAGAAAGGAAGAGTTTGAAGAATCCTTGCTGCTCTCAGTGC
>NW_015409749.1:11025-12416 GCF_001527695.2 Protobothrops mucrosquamatus
CAAACCATAGTTTGTTTCACTTTAGTGTAGCATGTTATGGGAACCCGCCATGGTGGTTCATGGCTTAGACATGCTGGATTAACTCAACCCAATGGTGGGTTATTCCATGAATTGTTACACACGCAAGAAACCAGCCTGTGTCAGATTGGGTCTAAAACGCAAATAATTGGGGTGGGGTAAATTAGGGCTAGACAGAATGTATAATTTTTTTAACCATTTGAACATAATATTCAACCAAAACCCCAGTGTATGTATAACTCAAAATGCCCCGGTGAAAAGATCTGTTCCGGTTAATTGTGGTTTTCAGACACAGAGGCATCAGCTTCGGGAATGTGATATTAGAATAAAATGAATAGAAATGTTCAGAGTGTGTACTTAGCTCAGGAATTTTAACCCAATATTGCAAATTAAGCCCTCAAGTCCTTTCCCTCTCATATCCAGCCTTGCTTCTCCTACAAGCATTTTCTCTCCTCGGAGCTCAAGGGGAAAAAACACAAACATTTTCTTTTGTAAGCATTAGGCAACATTCCAAGGAGATTTTGGCTACAAAAGAGAGAGAGAGAAAATTGCTTCTTAGGTTGCCGGGCTATTTTTCGTCGCCTCCCGCTTGTATCAGCAGATGCTCCCAGTCTCAATTTCCACCTTCAACTCGGCTGACAACGGTCACGGCTTGGGGGGGGGAAACAGGTGGGTCTTCTGCCTGAGCTGTAGTCATATCTGCCCATGGCCTTGTCCTTCAAACCGGCTGGATGACAGCCAATCAAGTCCTGCCTCGTTCCTGGGGGTCATTCCCAAGGTCAAAGTGGCACCCCGGTGGCCTTGCTTTGGTGCTTTTGATTGACGAGCCGGCTGCCTTTGTTCGACTCGGGGCCTTCTGTGTTTGAGCTCCCGTCTCCTGCATCTGTCAGGGAATGGCTGGGATTGGAGAGAGAGATTGGAAGGCACAAAGAGAGGTTTTATCTGTACTCCACTGCCGATAAGTGTTTGCTCTTGGGCGTTTGGGTAAAATTCTCCAGAGATAGCGTGGTGGTGGTGGGAAACAATTTCACGGGGTGCCATTTTTCTCCTCTCTTTTTTTTCCACCTTAAAGTACATATGGAATATGTACTTTGATGGAAAAAATGTCTGAAATGATATCGGGTCTCCTGCTTAATCAGGGGGCTGGACTAGAAGACCTCCAAGGTCCCTTCCAACTCTGTTATTCCCATTAAGCTCCGGAGCAAGAGCCATGGAAATTCTAAAGAAGTCAGAGTCACATCCAAAAAAACCCAGAGTGTTCTTTCTTTATATTTTGTCTTGGAAAGAAGCTGCTGTAATATCCCCAAGCCGTTGCGAATCAGATGAGTTGGATGTCACTCTGACTTCTTTAGAATTTCCATGGCTCTTGCTCC
>NW_015409750.1:0-2078 GCF_001527695.2 Protobothrops mucrosquamatus
CTCTGTTAATACAGCCTAGGATTGTGCAAAGTATTTTAATGGAATTGCTATGTTCAGTTTTGTCCCCTTTAAAACCGTCTTGACAAAGAGCACTTGGAAAGGGAAGTTTGCAGATTTTTTTTATTTATTATTATTATTATTATTATTATTATTATTATTATTATTATTATTATTATTATTATTATTATTATTATTATTATTATTATTATTATTATTATTATCGTAAACCCTGAATTAATCCTGACCATTTTTTCCAACACGGAGCAAAGTATTTTAGCCTTGAGGGACAATTTGTCTGTCCATCTCAGTTGGCCTTCCGGTTGTTGAATCGGATTGGCTAGAAATCTTTTCCTATTTTTGCAACACTTTTTTTTGTTTAAAGAAAAAGAATGTTAATTTTTGGAGCACCCTTGGAATCACTTGACAATCATCGAAACCATTTTTTCACCTCGCAACCTTCCTTTGGAAGAGTATCTGTCTCGCCTCCCTTTGTCCATTGCAGCTGCTCTTGTTGGCAGTCCCTAAGCTTTGTCCTTCAGCCTCAGCTGTTTGTGTTGGCCCTCTGTGATCTCTTCGGTAAACCGAGTCAGTTGCAGGACGACCGCCTGAGGGAATATCATACGGACTTGAAATATCCATCTAATATCCATCTAAGTCAGACATGTCAAACACAAGGCCTGGGGGCCGGATGCGGCCTGCGAAGTGGTTTCATGTGGCCCGCGAAGCCATTCTGGAAACAGTGAGGGAACGGCCCCCGCTGCCTTGGCCCTGGCCCAGGCTGGCCGGGAGCCAATGTACAATTTTGTGGTGGCCATCTGTGTTGAAATACATTCACTCTTAGCTCCACAAGGTTGTCCAGAAAAAGCGAGGAACCAGCCCCTGCCGTGTCGGCCCCGCCCCCTGGGTGCATGCTGGGGAGGTGTCACTCTTTGTGAGGAATGAAGAAATGGACCATGCCTTGGCGCTTGTCCCGGTCCCACCCCTTCTGCCAGAGACCCTCAGATCTGTCCCACTCCTGCCCAGGCCCCCACAGGCACCCTTGACACAAACGATGTAGAGCTGGCCATGCCCACCCAGTAGGCCACACCTACTCCATCCATGCCCACCCAGTAGGCCGCACCCACCCTGGCCACACCCACCCGGCCCCCCGAGGGCAACCGCAATGCTGATGCGGCCCTCAATGAAATTGAGTTTGACACCCCTGATCTAAGTTCCCTGCAAGCTTGCCTATATATTAGAAATCCTATCTGGAATCTGTGCTCACTTGAAGACCTATCTCGGTGTCCCTTACGTCTAGCTATCTCAACAGTTCTCCATGCGTGGTGTGCAAAGACCAGATAGTTACTGAGATGATTAGACAGGCGTCCCCAAGCAGGAAGTTTTACAGTAGCATTTGTCAAGTTTTCCACAGTTGTCAACCACTCTTAGCCGTTGCAGCCGGCCAACAGGATGTCACAGTTGGTGGAACCAAGGCAACTGAGATTCCAGGGGACCAGGAGAATTGTTACTTCCTCTATCCTGATCTGTCCTAAGAGTAACCAGTGTTTTTTTTCCCCTTCCCATCCTAAACTTGATCTCCAATTAAAAGGGTCACATTTCCTATTTCTACTGGGGAGGGGGGGTGTCACTTGGCCATATGATTTAGAACAAGGCTTTTCAACCAGTGGTACGGGTACCACCTGTGGTACATGGGCACCTGGCAGGTGATAGGTGACCATCCTAGAAAAATGATAGCTGGGGAGGGGAATGAGCTGAACCGGTGGCAGCACCGCACAAGCCTGAACGAGAGATGGCTGGAGCTGCAGGGCTGTCAGGGCTCAGCGGAAGCACCAGGATCAGCGCCAGTCTCCAGCTGGAGCTCAGTGCTGATCCTGGTGCTTCTGCTGAGCCCCGAAGAAGCGCCGATCAGCTGGAATGTTGCAGCATCCCCAGGGTCTTGTGATTTACATTCAGATGCTTGGCAAGTGATTCATATTTATGACGGTCACAGTATCCCAGGGTCATGTGAAGTGACCAAAACCTGCTGCAACCACCCAGCAGACGGGGGGGGGGGATAAAAACCAAACACCCCCCCCCCC
>NW_015409751.1:0-2078 GCF_001527695.2 Protobothrops mucrosquamatus
CAGACCCGTACGGCCTCCAGGCAGCGGGTCATCACGTCAAGGGCATCGTTGGGGTGACCTGGGGTGGAGATGTACAGCTGAGTATCATCAGCGTACTGGTGGAACTCCACCCCAAAGCCCCGAATGATCTCTCCCAGCGGCTTCACATAAATATTGAACAGTAGGGGAGAGAGGACCGACCCCTGAGGCACCCCACAAGCAATACATTGTATATACAAAGACTCAACCAATAAATGGGACCCATCTACCCCACTCCACCTGAAGTATACCCAGGGATCAGCTTGGGAAAACAACATGCTCTCCAGTTTTTAAAGTGCATGTGTGTATGTGTTTGTACATGGAAAGAACAAGAATTGGTTTCAGAGTTGTCTAGTTCAGCTTCGAATCCTATTGTTCAATGTTCCTTAAGAGAACCCAATTCTCTTTAATTCTCACCAAAAAGTCTTTCAAAAATAATTGATATTGAATAATAGCACAGTTTGCCTTCCTCATGATAAACAGGTGATTTTTATAATAATTATCATTTTTGTTCTCTCAGGTTTAGATAAAGATGTATTATACAAATAAAGGGAGACAACAGTAGCCTGTCAAATTTTTAATAAGTATCTTAGATTGTTATTAAAAAGGTTGCATTTGAGGAACTACAGATGTTAGTGAATTGTGTAATTGTTTTGTTAACAGAATGTAATTATCTTATTCAGGAAGCTTAAAAACTAAATTAGTTTATATAGTTGTCAGCACATTACTCCTGTGGAGAGCAAAATTGCTATTTCTTCACTTCTCCAGTCTTGTCAGATGTGCCAAATGAATTTAGAGTCTGGCATCCCTAATAACAGTGCAAGAAGCTTGGTAAATCCAGCTACATTTTCAAGCCCCAGGGAGACATTTTGGTGTATGCTGTTGGGAAAACATTGTTTCATTTGTATTTCAAAACATTATTTTGATCACAATAAGGTTACGTTGAATTAGAAATTCTGAAAGTCAGTTTTGCAATATAATAATACTGTGATTTATCCCTTTTGCTTTTGTTTGGTTTTCCATGACAAGAGAATTCTAAAAAATGGGTGTATTGTGTATTTGAGTGTAGTTGGATTTTTTTTTTTTTTTGCTTCAACCAAACATGACTCGGGATGATTGTATGGAAAAAGTCTAGTCAACATTTTCAGAAGTGGTTTGCCATTGGCTTGTTTTAGGGCTAAGAGAGGATGACTGGTACAAAATCCTTTAGTTAGTTTCTATGCCAAAGCAAGAGTAGAACTTAAGTTTCCTTGCTTCAAGTCCAGTATATTAGCCATTAGATCAAATGAGCTTTCAGGTATATTTTTATGCATCCTCAGTTTTGAGAAGCCCTGTATATTACAATACTATCATTATGTATAGTTCTGTAGTGATGTAATGCCAGGAGCCCAGTGCAGCTTTCCATACTTCCAGAATGATACAGAGGCTTCTGACAGTGCAAAAATATCATTAAAATACCCTCTGAAAAAATGGCTGGATTTTGTCTCCATTTATTTTGGAAATATAACACCACATCAAGAATCCGAGGATACTGGAGTCTGCAGCTGGAATGTTTAGGGCCACATTACACACATAAGTATGATATATCCTTCAGAGTTTTAGGCGATGAGAGTGTTCCCTTTTTCATTTTCTTTCACTGTTAAGGGAACATATATTATGAATCAGCAACAGGCATAAACTAGCATGTTTAAGAAATTAAAAGCACATTCTCTTGTTACAATTTCATTACCTGTTCCAGTGTGTTACTAAAATAGTTACTGTCATTAGTCAAATATAATGTCCATTGGGATGCAAAGCAATTTGATATTCATTGGGAAATGTTGAAGAACTTAGAAACAAAAAATAGTTATGTTGTATCTTTCCTCTTACATTTTAGAGAAAGTTTGGATTAAATTTAGTGGATTCAACTACTATTTCAGGTGCTCAAGATGTTCAAGATATGGTTGGTAACTAATCGATCCTTACAGCAGTTTTTCCTCCCAACTAAGTGCCTTTCAGATGATTCCCAGAATTTCCATCCAATCTTCCTTTTCTGTAGACAGATTTTGGAAGAAGTACAA
>NW_015409752.1:0-2078 GCF_001527695.2 Protobothrops mucrosquamatus
ATAAAAAGCTTTAAAAATAGTTTCTAAATATTTATAAACACTATCATTTTGAGGTATTTCTGACTTCAGTTCTTTAATCATTTAATTAAATATGGATGACATAGGAAAATGTGTTATTAGAATCGCACGGTTTCAGCAAGCCACACAATTATGTCCACGGATAATGCCTCAGTGGTACAAATGCCTACTTTGCTGACTGGAATCTGGACATAAGGGAAGTTGACAGCACAATTCAACTTGGAGGGGAAACGTAGCTGCTCCATTTTCCATGTCCCTAGCAGGAGCTCTTCTACCAGCCCTTTATCTTCCATGTGTTTCCGCTTCCCCTTAACTGTTGCTATCTTTGCTTACCCACAACCCGAAACAAGCACTCCTCGATTGCCCAGAGAACAGAAATCAAAGTGCCCGCTAAGCACCCAGGGTTTACACTTCCTCCCTATGATGCCCAGGCAGAGGCTTCTACCCGTGGTCCGTTTATTCACGTTAGCCGGTTCTTGGGCTTCGTTGGCAGAGAAGTTGATGTTTAGATCTTTGCTACCATGGCAACTAGAGAACTTCTTCTCTGAGCATCATGGGACTTGTAAGGCAAAGTTGAATGGAAGGAAAAGGTAAGATGGCAGACGTTAAGGAGGCGTTTTCATAACTCTGTCATCTCCAGTTTCCTTCCCGCTCCTCACTGCAGTCGTTCAATAAATTATGTTTTTCTACTGGGCGTAATACTCCTCAATCCTGGCCTATGAAACAGCTCCTTTTTCCTGATTTAATCAAATAGCAAACAGAATTAAACCCACAATTTTAGAGCATTTTAGAAATATTATAATTTTCCATGGTAAATATCTATCCTATCAAGCAAGCCCCAAAAAAGTATGTAAAGATATGCATGCCTACTTTAGTGCAGGCTCCATCGAGTACAATGAAATTTGGTCTGGGTAAATTGTTGGCGGGCATAAATTTATATATGATAGAAAGAATTGTAAAATGCATGTTAGGGGAACAACTTTATTGGGACAATCTAAGATCATAAAATTGAGTTTTTTGCATTTTTCAGAAGTGTTCATTTGGCAAGGAGATACATTGGAAGAAGAAAGGAGTTTTGATTGATTTTTTAGCAACCTCATCATTATCTGCTCGTAATCTGGTCCTTCAGGTCCTCCAAAGATGCACTCTTCACTCCAGTAACCGAGTCCATCCACTTTGCTGCGGGTCACCCTGTTCTTTTCCCTTCCACATTTCCTTGCTCTAGAACCTTCTCCAGAGGGCTTGGTCTTTGCATAATGTGTCCCAAGTGGGATAATTTGAGTCTGGTCATTGGTGCCTTGAGTGAAAACTCTGAGCTGGTTTGTTTGATGATTGACTGATTTGTTCTCTTTGCTGACCATGGTTTTCTCAGGAGTTTTCTCCAATCCCAAAAGTAACTTTCTCTTAGGAAGATACTAGTTAGTGTTTAAGCTTTTAAACCTGCATTTAATTACAGACTTCAAACAAAAAGTCAGAGGAGACTGATGTAGTGTAATTTTAAATTGCAGTAAGATTTTTCCAAACAGGGCATTTTAAGTAAGCCACAGGAAAATTTCCCTTTTCCATCCAGTTTTCAAGAAAAACACAACTAAGAAAACTAAAGGGTTTTTATGTGAATGCTGCTGGATGACTATTACCTGTAATATGCTGCTAGGAAAAAATGAAGACAAAGTTGTTCCTTTAGCTAGTTGTCACCTTGAACTATAAGTTGGGTGGCAAATGAATAAGAAGAAGAATGATGAAGAAGAGGATATGGCAATTCTTGTAGACAGCAGAAAAGCAGAGAAAGAATTGGAGAAAATAACAAAATTCAAAGACCAGTAAACAGAATTATTGTAGCAAAAGAAAGCAAAATTAATAGGTGGCTTGGATGCCATCACAAAACAACTAGGGCACCATCGGCATTGACAAAATCACCCTCAGACAGTTGCCAAAGGCAGCTTTGCTTGGCACAGGTTCCATCCTGTGACAATACCTTTAACACTACCAAACACACATATTTGCCTACCCCAGACCCTTCGGAAGGACTTGATAGGTGATAAAATGCCACATCCAGTCTA
>NW_015409753.1:0-2078 GCF_001527695.2 Protobothrops mucrosquamatus
CTCTCTCTCTCTCTCTCTCTCTCTATATATATATATATATATATATATATATATATATAGAGAGAGAGAGAGAGAGAGAGAGAGAGAGAGAGTTTATATATATATATATATATAAACTCTTGAGCTTACCTCTCACAGCTTTATTCCCACAGAGATTCTACTGTCGTTCGCTCGATTCGCCTTTTCCCGCTTCTGCGCCCTGGAACGATCACTTCGCCTGTGGAATTAATGCTGACAGCTTCCCTCTTTCCACCCCCCACCCAAGTCGGATCGGTGCGGGCCCATTTCTCGAGGGGGGCGCGCGCCCGAGGGCAGAAACGCGCGAGGGAGAAGGCCGCCGGGATGCTTCACATTCCACTCCTCGAGCGGGCGCGCGCAACGTGGATGGCGAAGGGCAAAGCTTTAAACGCGCTTAACTGCCGAAGCAAAACGGCGTTTAAACCGTTTGTGGCCGATTACATCTACCTGTCCCGTCAGGTCCGGCAGAGGGACACGCTGCGGGCCCCATCTGCGAAAGATTTCCATCTGGCGGGAGGGCCAAGGCGGGCTTTTTCTGCTGCCCCCTCCCCCCCGCATCTGAAACAGCGTCTTTCCCGAGGGGAGGTTTAGCCCCAAACCTTTTTATTTTATTTTTTAGGAGAAAAAAGCCCTCAAAACATGCTTTCCCCCCCCACACACACAGCAAGCCCGGGGAACCCCTCGTAACGAGCCGGCACGTAGGTTATTATTTTTTTTTTTAATGTAATATTTCTCCCTTCGCGGTCTTGCTTTACTCCGGTTGTTTTATTTATTTATTTATTTATTTTTTAAAAAAAAAAAGTTTTACAGAACGTTTTTAATTAATGGGTTTTATATGACGCCTGGCGGAGTCGCTCCCTGTGAGGTGGGCGGCCCTATAAATTTGACAAATAAATAAATGCCAATAAATAAATATTCCCAAGAGTCGTATTTTTGTTTTTATTGCTGAATAAATAAATGCCTAAAAACCGAGGTCCTCAATTTCCAGGGAGTGTAAATGCGAGCCTTGCCGAAGGAAGGTGATGGTGGTGGGTGTGTGTGTGAAGTAAGCGGGGTTCTTCTGGTGCCCTAAGAGGCACTTGGAGAAAAAGTTTAGACAAACTCCCTTTCCTGGCTTCTTCGGTGCACGCGCGGGTGGGCACCGTTGCAATCCGTTCGTAAGGGGAAAAAGCCGAAGATTTCAGGCTGCAGGAGAAAGCTGAACCGTAGAGGGCAGTAAGGGACCGAGAGACGTCCGCTCTCGGGTCAGGTTTGGAAATGGGATGCAAAGAGGAGAAAAGCCACTTTAAAGAAACTTAAGAGGAAATTCTGGTCAAGAAGTACGGTACAAATCAAGCAAAAGGGCTTGGTATTGAAAGACATATTTGACTGACACCTTCAAACGGCATTTTCAAACTGAGTTGTTGTGGTGGAAGCTAGGAGGAGGAAGGAGCATTAGATGCGTTTGCTCCCTTGAGTTATTCATAATAATGAAAGCGGGATAAAAATAAACAAAAAAATTTGCTCTTGGCATTGCACCAGGAGGTATTTGGCAAGTAGCAAATGGACTATCTGGCCCCTAGCATTCCATACTGACAAACATCCTGACCGCATCTATTCACACGCAAATCCAATTGTGTTGAGGGTAGCAGTTCTGGACAATCCCTACCTCATTTTAACTTGGACACAAATTTTCCTAATTTCAGATTGCCTTACTAAATCAGGAATGAAATTGTAATTCAGAGAGATGGGTATGTCTAGTTTAACGAAGAGAAGGACGAGGGGGGACATGATAGCAGTGTTCCAATATCTCAGGGGCTGCCACAAAGAAGAGGGAGTCAAGCTATTCTCCAAGGCGCCTGAAGGCAGGACAAGAAGCAACGGGTGGAAACTGATCAAGGAGAGAAGCAACCTAGAACTAAGGAGAAACTTCCTGACAGTTAGAACAATTAACCAGTGGAACAACCTGCCTCCAGAAGCGGTGAATGCTCCAACACTGGAGGTTTTTAAGAAGAGACTGGACAGCCGTTTGTCTGAAATGGTGTAGGGTTCCTGCCTGGGCAGGGGGTTGGACTCGATGA
>NW_015409754.1:0-2078 GCF_001527695.2 Protobothrops mucrosquamatus
ATTCTGGGAGTTGAAGTCCACGCGTCATAAAAGAGCCAAGGTTGCCTACCCCTGGCCTAGACAGTCTCTGCCCAGGTTTCCCAGCAAGATCAGGGGTCCATCTTGGCCTGCCCAAAGTCCTTTGGCCTCCCCCATTTCTGAGGGATGTTCCCTGGGAGAAGAGCAAGACCCCTGGTGGAAAGGGCACCACAAAGAACACCCTTTCCTGAATGAAATCTACGTGTCCCAGGATAATGTTGCAGGATCCAGTCTGAGTTGGTCACCGGGACTGGAGATTTAGACTTCCAAGCTTGGGCTCCCTGATCCCAGTGACCAACTCAGATGGGATCCTGCAACTCCTGCCTGAGTCATCCCAGCAGGCTTGAGGGAGACTTCGGGGGAGGGACACCCCTCCGACCCGGACTTTCCCCAAAGGGGGCTACTCTGGCCTCGGTGCCCCACACCCTTGCGCTCTTTGGATGGACATCAGGCGAGGGAAAGCTCCTCAGAAAGTTGACAGGCTAGGAAGTTTTCCTTACGGCTACTTGGGCATCAAAGGAGGGTTTACAGAGCACCGATTGGTTGCCTTGACCTCCCCCCCAATGAAGGTCTTCTCCTGAAGAACCAGGTTGGGGACTCCTTGCTCCCCTTCCGCTCTGCGCAGCCACCCAGTTGGGCCATCTCCTTGTGGTCATCATCACCGTCCCTACCTGGGAGAACCCCCGATTGCTCCGTCCCCCAGACCCCGCGGCCCTTTCAGCAACACGTCCTTCGCTGACCAGTCCAGCGGCTGGAATAGCGACTTGGGCCTTCAGAGTCCTTTTCTGCCTAAAGGTCATCCAGACTGGGCTGAGGGATGAGGGCCGCTGGCCAGAATTTTAGCCCGGCCGGGGACGTGGGGTCTTCTGGGGTGGCTTTCTCCACTAGGTGTGAGGATCACTAGCCACTCAGAGGCCTGGATTGGCCAGGGTGGCTCCGATGGCCATCACATCCTTCCCTTCTTGCCCAGCTGGCATCTCCTTCGGGTTCTGCCACTTCCGCTCTGCATTGTGCAAGGAAAGGGGGGCTGGGAGGCGGTGGGGGCTGGAAAGAGGAACACCCCTAAACAGTTTCCAGGGAGGCGTTTTGATGCGCCAATCCCCAACATATCTATTGTGTCTACCTGAGGTTGTTAGGTGGTCCCCAGTGCCCGAACTGGCCAATGGGCTTGACTGCCCCCTCCCCAGAGTTGTGGGGTGGAGGAAGCAGAGCTGAACCGGGGATTCCTGGGGGGCCGCGGAGGGGGGAGAAGCAGCGGCAGGGTGTGGCAGTTGGAGAAAGGGAAGACTAGACCCCCGGCAATAACCCACATTTGCATCTTCAGGCTGAAGGGCTCCTGATGCGCTTTGTGGTTCTGTTGGAGAGGGACCCCCTGATCCCTTCCAGCGTGTCACACGGAGAGGGGGGGGCAAAGGAAAGCTTGCTCGGTGCCAAGCCAGCCTTGCTGCTGTGGGGGAGCATGCATGCCGGGCGAGGGGCTGGGGTGGCACGACGGCTGCCTGGCGGGAAGCGTGTCCAGGGCTGCGTCCCAGAATGCTGCTCCCCCACCCTCCTGGGGGGCCCAGTGAGGAGACCCTCGCCCCGGGCCCTGTCTGTCTCCCCTTGGCAGAGGCAGGGGGTGCAGCCCAGGGGAGGAAAACCGCCAATCTGCCTCTGACCTCTTGTACTTTGTTTCTTGATTCCAAGCCTCGATGCGGAGGAGGAAAGGGGGTGAGTGCAACTCCCCACACTGGGGGTCCCCTGGGTTCAGGCAGCCCCTCCCACCCCCCTCTTCCCTCCCTCCCTCCCTCTCCAGTGGGGGAGAAGGTGCTTCTGCAACCTGCGCAGGGCCAGCAGCAGGAGGAGGGGCCCCTCCTGGAAAGGTGACTTTGGCACCCCTGCCAGATGTTCACCAGCGGTTCCCAGCCCTGGGATGCCAGCCAGGCTGGTGGGAGGCTATGCAGGAGATGCTAGAGGGGCTTTTTTTTTCCCCTCTCTCTTTCTCTCTCTCTCTCTCTCTCTCTCTCTCTCTCTCTCTCTTTCTCTCTCTCTCTCTCTCTCTCCTTTATATATATAAGCAT
>NW_015409755.1:0-2078 GCF_001527695.2 Protobothrops mucrosquamatus
GAATTTGAGGTCAGTTTCAAATTTTGACTTTTCATGCTTAATTGGATTTTTACCAACAAATGCGAGATAGGCCCTGGCCTAACTTTTGAAGGAAAGGTCAGATCCGGAAAACACAGGTTTTTTCGTGTTCCCCAACCTGTGGGGAACCTGAATATATGTAAACTTTTCGAATTTGAGGTCAGTTTCAATTTTGACTTTTCATGCTTAATTGGCTATTTGCCAACAAATGCGAGATAGGTCCCGGCCTAACTTTTGAATAAGAGGTCGGATCCAGAAAACACAGGTTTTTTCGTGTTCCCCAACCTGTGGGGAACCTGAATATATGTATACTTTTCGAATTTGAGGTCAGTTTCAAATTTTGACTTTTCATACTTAATTGGATTTTTGCCAACAAATGCGAGATAGGCCCTGGCCTAACTTTTCAAGGAAAGGTCAGATCCGGAAAACACAGGTTTTTTCGTGTTCCCCATCCTTTGGGGAACTTTTATATATGTATACTTTTTGAATTTGAGGTCAGTTTCACATTTTGACTTTTCATGCTTAATTGGCTATTTGCCAACAAATGCGAGATAGGCCTTGGCCTAGCTTTTGAGGGAGAGGTCGGATCCGGAAAACACATGTTTTTTCGGGTTTCCAAACCTTTGGGGAACTTGAATATATGTATACTTTTCGAATTTGAGGTCAGTTTCAAATTTCGTCTTTTCATGCTTAATTGGCTATTTGCCAACAAATGCGAGATAGGTCCTGGCCTAACTTTTGGAAAAGAGATTGGATCCGGAAAACACAGGGTTTTTCTTGTTCCCCAACCTGTGGGGAACCTGAATATATGTATACTTTTTGAATTTGAGGTCAGTTTCAAATTTTGAGCTTCAATGCTCAATTGGCTATTTGCCAACAAATGCGAGATAGGCCCTGGCCTAACTTTTGAAGGAAAGGTCAGATCCGGAAAACACACGTTTTTTCATGTTCCCCAACCTGTGGGCAACCTGAATATATGTATACTTTTTGAATATGAGGTCAGTTTCAAATTTTGACTTTTCATGCTTAATTGGCTATTTGCCAACAAATGCGAGATAGGTCCTGGCCTAGCTTTTGAATAAGAGGTCGGATCCAGAAAACACAGATTTTTTCGTGTTCCCCAACCTTTGGGGAACCTGAATATATGTATACTTTTCGAATTTGAGGTTAGTTTCAAATTTTGACTTTTCATGCTTAATTGGATTTTTGCCAACAAATGCGAGATAGGCCCTGGCCTAACTTTTGAAGGAAAGGTGAGATCCGGAAAACACAGGTTTTTTCGTGTTCCCCAACCTGTGGGGAACCTGAATATATGTATACTTTTCGAATTTGAGGTCAGTTTCAATTTTGACTTTTCATGCTTAATTGGCTATTTGCCAACAAATGCGAGATAGGTCCTGGCCTAACTTTTGAATAAGAGGTCGGATCCAGAAAACACAGGTTTTTTCGTGTTCCCCAACCTGTGGGGAACCTGAATATATGTATACTTTTCGAATTTGAGGTCAGTTTCAAATTTTGACTTTTCATGCTTATTTGGATTTTTGCCAACAAATGCGAGATAGGCCCTGGCCTAACTTTTGAAGGAAAGGTCAGATCCGGAAAACACAGGTTTTTTCGTGTTCCCCATCCTTTGGGGAACTTTTATATATGTATACTTTTTGAATTTGAGGTCAGTTTCAAATTTTGACTTTTCATGCTTAATTGGCTATTTGCCTACAAATGCGAGATAGGCCCTGGCCTAGCTTTTGAGGGAGAGGTCAGATCCGGAAAACACATGTTTTTTCGGGTTTCCAAACCTTTGGGGAACTTGAATATATGTATACTTTTTGAATTTGAGGTCAGTTTCAAATTTTGACTTTTTATGCTTAATTGGCTATTTGCCAACAAATGCGAGATAGGCCCTGGCCTAACTTTTGAAGGAGAGGTCGGATCCGGAAAAGACAGGTTTTTTCGTGTTCCCCAACCTGTGGGGAACCTGAATATATGTATACTTTTCGAATTTCAGGTCAGTTTCAATTTTGACTTTTCCTGCTTAATTGGCTATTTGCCAAAGAATGCGA
>NW_015409756.1:0-2077 GCF_001527695.2 Protobothrops mucrosquamatus
TCTCCTCAGCCGCCTCCCGGGCCTTGTCCTACCCGGAGGACCCCGATGGCAACATTGAGGCCTACGGGAACGACTTCCAGCTCTACACGGAGGCTGCCCCGCAGGGCCAGCGGGTGGAGGGCTACATCTCCCGTCTCCTCCGCCGCCGCAGCCAGCTGGTCAGAGGCAGCAAGCCCCGGACGAGCCTCAGCTCGGAGCCATCGGCCAAAGGCGGCGTGGTCCGGCAGAGCAGCCTCTGCAAGCGACCCACCGAACTGCTGTCCCTGCAGGCCGAGCGCAGGCACCCTCCATCCATGGAGAGGGGCAGCAGCACCCCCTCACCCTGCGGCCACGAGGGGGGTGCTGCTGTCACCACCACCCGTGTCTGGTCTTCATGGGACGCTGCAGCCGAGAGGACTTTGGCCGCCAAGACAGTGGCAGAGGACTTTCACCCACTTCCATCCAGTCTCCGGAAACCCCCCAAGCTGCAGGCGTTGGCCCAGGGGAGGTCTCCCTCCCTAGACCCCTACGACACTCTCTATCCCTCATCCCCTCTGTTGGACAGGGAGGAACGGTCCTCGCGGGGAAGCGTCCAGGAGCCAGTCTCCTACGAGTCGGAGGAAGGAGGCTGCCTGATGGTCAAAGCCCAGTACATCCCTGCTCAGCAGCCCCCCTGGGCCCAGCAGGCTCACCGGGGGGGCAGGAGGAAGCCCCCACCCCTGACCAAAGGCCGCTCGGTGGAACTGTCGCCTGAGCGGGTCCCTCTGCTGGTGAGGGAACGGCCGCGGGTTGTGGCCCCTGCCAAGAAGTGCCGCTTTACAGAAGAGGGGAGTGACGGGGCTGCGAGAAAGGGGGGCGGAAGGAAAAGTTCCCCCAAATCCAAGAAAGCGGCTAGATCTCAATCGGAGAACAGCCTTCTGAACAGGTCCCGGCTGAAATACGGGACTGTGGACCGGGAGGAATCAGCACAGAAACCGTCCCGGCAGCGTCGGTTGCACAGGAACACGGGCAGTGGCTACCGCAAGTGGAGTTCAACAGCCGAGCTCTCTCAAGAGGAGCTGTCTCCCGGGAGCACCGTGGAGCCTCCACGGGGCCAACAGGGGCCAGGCCCTGCAGGGTACACCTACCCAGGCAGTGACTCCGAGTATTCTGGCGAGCCAGCCAGGAGGGCTCCCGTGTGCCGCCTGGAGGAGGGCCTCGTTGGCGGAGACAGCGACTCTAGCCTGAGCGACGGGGACTCGCCCCCACCGTACAGCAGCGGCGCATCCAGCGATACAGACGAGAGTGGGGGTCTCGTGTGGCCGCAGCAGCTCTCCCCGCAGCTGGTGTCGGCGTCCGGCCCGGGAAAGGCTACCAGCGGGCAGCCCAAAGTGTTCGTCAAGATCAAGGCCTCTCACGCACTCAAGAAGAAAATTATGCGCTTCCGATCCGGCTCGCTCAAAGTCATGACGACGGTGTAAGAGAGCACCGTCGGTTCCCGCAACGTCCTGTTGGCTCCCCGACTTTTGTGGGGGGGCAGAAAGTTCCCCTTGAATGTGTCTCCTCTCCCCTTTCAGCAGCCAGCAGCCAGCGAGGTGCCGGTCCAGGCGCTGCTCAGCTTTAAGTCTGGGTTGGAAAGAAAAACACTGGAAAAAACGAGGCAGCCTTGGATGGAAGTTTTTTCTTCCCCGGAAACTGCTGAGACTGCAGCTTCCTGGCTCCCCTTCTTGCTAACTCCATCCATCCTGAACGGAGAAGTATTTATAATGGCTTTCTTTTCCTTCCTTCCTTCCTTCCTTCCTTCCTTCCTTCCTTCCTTCCTTCCTTCCTTCCTTCCTTCCTTCCTCTTTCTTTTTTCTTTCCCTTCTTCCTTCCTTTCAGTTCTTTCTTTCTTTTCCTTCTCTTCTTTCTCTCTCTGCTTTCTTTTTCTTTCTTTCTTTCCTTTTTCTTCCTTCTTTCTTTTTCTTTTTTCTTTCCTTACTGTTCTCTCTCCTCCACCTTCCATCCTTCTTTCCTTCCTGCCTGCCTGGATTTCTCCCCTCCTTCTTCCTCTTCCGCCTTTTCTCTTTTTCTTTCTTTCTTTCTTTCTTTCTTTCTTTCTTTCTTTCTTTCTTTCTTT
>NW_015409757.1:0-2077 GCF_001527695.2 Protobothrops mucrosquamatus
TGTAATCCATAAGACAGCACAGCTACTGTGGCTGAATAAAAGCATTATATGGCTGCCCATCTCACAATATGATTATAACAATTAATTAAAACAATAAATATATAAAACCATCATCATTAAAAATATAAAATATCAAAAACCACAAGGCACAAGAGAGAGTGGATGTTAACTGCTATAATGGAGCCATCCTAGAGTTTCACGTTTCTCTCCCTTGTCAGTCAGACTTAACTACATGTTTTTCAGGAATTACTCCTAATGGCATACACATAACACCAGAATGATAAATATAAGTACCACCATTAACAAATAATGGTAAAAACAATCAAAGAACTGTAATATTTTTTTAAAAAAATAATCTGCCGTCTGTTGTAATCTCATATTAATTTGTATTAGTTTGCATTAGTTTTTAGCATTCTTACTATTGAAACACTAAAGTACTACTAAAGGACTACTAATACTACTAATACTAAAGTAGACTACTTTAAATAACCAATTAAACCATCCAGGGTTACAATAAATGAAGCTCTGAATAATGATTTGTCAGTAAGATCAAATTAAGCCAGTTGTCTTTACTTTCCATAGAAAAAGTGCTCCCATTTGTTTACTCTTCCACAGAATATAGATATGAGGAACAGTGTTTTAGTATTGGTGAAAACTGCCCTGAAAGTGTTTTCACTGTTTGTGAAAATGATATCAGCATATCTGCCCAGAGTTCATGCAACTAAGTAAAGTTATAATTCTTCTGGATTTACTGCAAATTTTTAGAGACATTAAAAAGGTGGAGCTAAGAAGAAAGTTTTGTCTATATTCTTGAAAGGCTTCTACATTTTTAACCAGCTTTCACTTAATCTATGGCATTTAAATCTTCTATAAGTATGAT
The DNA here is from genome assembly GCF_001527695.2 of Protobothrops mucrosquamatus. NCBI lineage: Eukaryota > Metazoa > Chordata > Lepidosauria > Squamata > Viperidae > Protobothrops > Protobothrops mucrosquamatus. The sequence goes on from NW_015409757.1 coordinate 881, forward strand.
CTAAAATAAATGCTACTGGGAAAATGTATGTTTCTTCATTTATGTGATTGTTTGATAAAACATTCCTTTAAAAACTGATGTATTCGAGAAATGCAGGAACTTGTTTTGAGTTTTAAAAAAAGTCCTTTGGACTGTGCAGTAGGAAAAACTTATCATTCCCTGAAACACTTGAAAGCACTTTTATGGAATTAAAGCCAAAGCAATGCACCACTTCTTACTTTTGCAATTTGAAATGGTATCAAGTAGTGATGATTATATTGACTAGTCCAGGGGTAGGCAACCTTGGCTCTTTTATGACTCGTGGACTTCATCTCCCACTTGCTGCTCAATTCTGGTAGGCTCTGACTAGCTTATAAAATTTATTTATTCATCATGTTTATCTGACCACCCATCTCACAGGAGTGTAACTCTGCCTGGCATACAACAGTTAATTAAAAGAAAATCCAACACATATGTAAAAACTAAAAAAAAAACTATTTAAAAAGCACACAAACAGAGAGGATAAAGTTATCCATAGTAAGGGAGCTATTGCAAGATCTCCCCAATCCCTGCCCCCCCCCCAGGCTTAAAGACATAGCCAGATCTTGAACGACTTGTGAAATGTTATAAAAGATGAAGCTAACCTCATGTCTGGGAGTAGAAATTCAGGCACCATGGAAGAGAAGACCAGCATCTTTGGACTTGCCAAGTGTAATTGTCCTGATAATCAAATGTTATACTATATTTGAAGAGCAAAGGAAGTTTTATTAAAGTGAAAATATAAACCAAGACCCCCCACTCCCAATGGCTCTTTAGTCACAGCATTTTTTGCAAGTGTCTATGGAGGTGCTTTTTCAGGAGGCAACTGGACTTTCATTGAAGACGTTTTGCTTCTCATACAAGAAGCTTCTTCAGCTCTGACTGGATGGTGAGGAATGGAAGGATTTATATGGAAGGGGAATGGAAGGGTTCCCCCACCATCCTAAAGAAGCTTCTTGGATGAGAAGCAAAACGCCTTCAAAGAAAAAACAATAAAGTTACCTCCTGAAAAAGCACCTTTGGGACATTTTTTACAAGTGAATGCAAATAATGCAAAGATCACTTTGGGGGAGTGAGGGCAAAACAATCCCTCAAATTAACGGGAAAGACCAGAAGGGAGATTAACAAAGCAAAAGGGCATTTTGAAAGTAGAAGGAATGCTTGTGAAGATATTAGATA
>NW_015409758.1:0-1549 GCF_001527695.2 Protobothrops mucrosquamatus
ACAATGGTTGGAAACTGATCAAAGAGAGAAGCAACCTGGAATTAAGGAGGAAATTCCAAACAGTGAGGACAATTAACCAATGGAACAACCTGCCTCCAGAAATCGTGGGCGCTCCATCATTGGAGACTTTTAAGAAGAGACTAGACCACTAGACGGTCACTTGTCTGAGATGGTACCATGGGTTCTCCTGCTTGAGCAGAGGGCTGGACTAGAAGACCTCCAATGTCCCTTCCAGCTCTATTCTATTCTATTCTATTCTATTCTATTCTATTCTATTCTATTCTATTCTATTCTATATTCTATATTCTATATTCTATTCTATTCTATTATTGTATTCTATATTCTATATTCTATATTCTATTCTATTCTATTCTATTCTATTCTATTCTATTCTATTCTATTCTATTCTATTCTATTCTATTCTATTCCATTCCATCCCATCCCATCCCATCCCATCCTATCCTATCCTATCCTATCCTATCCTATCCTATTCTTTGTGCCCCTGGACTGGAGGGGTGGACTAGATGCCCTTTTAGTTCCCACAGTGCCCAGGGGGAACCCAGGCTGGAGCTGCCGAACTTGAGGGGCTCCTCTGGGCTCCTCCCCCCAAATATGGAAGGAGGAAGACCCCAGTAGCTGCATTGGATGACAAGAAGGGAGGAGCAGCCCCACAGGCAGCCAGGATTTGGGGGTCACACATAAACCCCCCAATCCGAAGGGAAGCTGCGGGAAACCCTCAGCTAAACCTGGAAGGACAGAGTCTTTAGGGATTCCTCCTGGTCCAGCTGGATCCTCTCACCATCCTCCCCTCTTACCGGGGGGGGGGATTTCCCCTTTCCCAAAGCCTCTTTTGGGGGTCCCACCCCGTTTCTGCTCCTTCCCCACAAACATCGGGGGTCCCTCCCAGCCTCCCCTCTGCCCTCCCCTTCCTTACCGGGGGGTTCCTTGGCCCCCTCCCTCCCAGGGATCCAGGCCATCGCCCCCACGAGGAACAGCAGGGGGAGCCCAGCAAAGCCCACGGATGCTCCCAGCCCCAGAGGCGGAATCGGTGGGCCTGGATTGGGGGGAGGGAGAGCATTTTTTTCTCTCTCTCAAAGTCAGTCCTGGGAATGCCCAGAGATCCGAAAGAACCAATGGGAATTCTCCCTTCTGTGGCGTCATCGGTCTCCGGGCAGAGTCTCTCTCGACTTCACCCGATGGAAGAGGCTGTCCGGCGCAGAGCGAGAAGCGGAGAAAGGGGGGGGGGGAGGGGTGGGGGGGGGGGTTATGGGGAGAGAAATCAGCCCTGAAAGAAAGAAAAAAAAGAAAAATATCCATATCCATGGACAGGATGTATAAGAGGATCTGAGCAGATTTTCTTCCTTCTAGAATATCTCAATATTATTTTAAGAAGGATGGAAGGATGCACCGTATATTAAATAAAATAAATTTATAACACCTAATTATAACCTGGAATATTACTGGAAATTCTGTGGACTTCAGTCATCCTAGCACCGTAATGTATAGGATTACAGCCTTAACCATTAAAGTCTGAAAACCTTTCCCCCCC
>NW_015409758.1:10419-12496 GCF_001527695.2 Protobothrops mucrosquamatus
GTTGGAGAAATGGCACACCATGCACAAGCGCCATGAAAGAGGCTGGGAGAAATGGCACAAACTCTACCTAGAGCAAAAGGAGGATCTCTCCCCCGAACGTGCTCACGCACTGGAAGAAGATAAGGAGGACGCCTTCACACAATGGATGGACTCCGAACGGCAACTCAAGGACATTCAGCAGCAATTAAAAGACTCAGACATCGACCGCGACATGCAAAGTCTTCGGTTACGGAACAAGGAACGCAAGAAGCTTCTAGAGAGCCCACAACGCCCTCCAGAACGCGAACCTCGCCCCAGAGACGGACCGGTTGACAGGGCAGAGTCTGAAGTTTCCCGCCATTCACACGCACCGTCCCTACGGTCGCACGTGGCTCCATCCCACGCGTCCGGAAGGGCCTCATCCTTTCGCCACATCTCCAAGGCACATTCCAGCGTGTCACAACAGTCTCATGTCACAGGTGCCTCCCTCCATTCAAAGGCTTCTTCCCGCCAGAGCCAAGCATCTCGAGCCTCAAGGGCGGAGAGCATTGCCGCTCGTCTTGCAGAAGCGCGAATCAATACCGCAATGGCTGGAGTCGCTGTCCAAGCAGCAGTAGAAGAAAAGCAGCATAAGGAAGACCTGGCCAAAGCTCGAGCCAACTATGAGATTTCACAGCGACAACGGAAGGCAAAAGAGGCTGCCCAAATAGAAGCAATTCTGCAGAGAGAGCTAGATAACACTACATCTATGAACAGGCTGGAAGGGCTAACAAGAGAAAGCCCCCATAGCCGCGTGCAGGCCTACGTGGATAACCAAAGTGCGTTTCAACGTGAACAGGTGAGACCACAGCCAGCCACAAGCCCCCCTAGACCGAGTAGACGAACGGAAGAATCTCAGCAGCCAGATGTGCCAGTCAGCCGCAGTGTTGATGTCGCCACAACTAGGCCACAAGATCTTCCCACTGTTGCTGCCCCATCGAACCACACCCTTGATGGCAACCAGATGGGACCACCAGCAACGGCTACGACTGCACAGCGGGGAGCGCAAAATGGCAATCGGATGGATCCACCAGCAGCGGCAATGGCTCCACAGCGGGCAGCGCAACGTGACATTCCTATCGTTGCTGCCCCATTGAACCCACCGAACCATACCTTTGACAGCAACCGGATGGGTCCACCAGCCACTGCAATGGCCACACAGCAGCAAGTGCAACAGCTCCAAGATGAGCTAGCCCAAAAAGAGGCAATATTAAGACGACTGGAAGCGGCCTTCTGGGGCACTACCCCCAACCCAGCTCCACCAGAAAGACGAGAGACCCTCCAACAAGTAAGTACGCAGGGATTTGGATTCCCTCAGCTCAACGCCAGAGCAGAGGAGTTCAGACCAAACCAACAAGGGTCCTCGCCAGTCACATGGCAAACCACCCTCAGCCAACAATACGTCCAAGGAGGTTACCAGCCAGCCATGGCCCACGCCACCGTTCCAATAAGCGCTGCACCACCTCCACCAGGCTACAACCCACACATGGCTGCAATGCATTTCCCAATGTGCTGTAGCAGAAGGGTGGACTTGGCAGCCAAAGGAGTACAAAGATTCACTGACAAACCTGGAAAAGACTACTTAATGTGGAAGCACGTTTTCAAGCGCGCCATCGAGTTGGAGGGGGTCGGGCCTGAGGAAGAACTTATCCAGCTGACAGCATGGCTAGGCCCAAAATCCATACTCACAGCGAAAAACATTTACTCAGCCCATCTGGGCGACCCTGAGGTCGGCCTTGTAGAAACTTGGCAGTCACTCGACAGAGACTTCGGTGAACCCACAGTGACAGAATCCGCACTCCTTGACCACGTTCTCAGTTTCCCCAACATAACAATCGACGAACGTGAGCAGCTGAGAACGTTCTCGTCGCTCATTACTCAACTGGCGACCATACAACGGGATCCTACCTTGCCGGGATTAGTTTGCCTTGACCTGTTCAGAACACAAGAACCTATCATCCAAAAACTACCACGGTTGATATCCGAACGATGGATCGAGATCTCTCAAACTTACAGGGCAAACAACCAAAACCAGATGCCCCCCTTCGCGGTTCTCGCT
>NW_015409759.1:0-2077 GCF_001527695.2 Protobothrops mucrosquamatus
TTAAAACAGAAACAAACCCACAATCCCCGCCGAATAAAACCAATTAAAACCCAAATATTTTAAGTTGTGACATTTAAAATTTTCTAAAAATGAACCCGATTTAAAATCCACCCTAGGCCAGGCCCGCTTGCTGGAAAAGCCATGTCTTGAGGGCGCGGCGGAAAGTCAGGAGATCCGGAATCACCCGGATCTGGGGGGGGTAGTTCGTTCCAGAGGGCGGGGTGTATTGGATGGGAGTGTAAATCAGCACTTCCCTTACAGTACCAAAATTTGGAGCACTTCCCAACTTTGAATACCTTCTGCCAGTTGATGAAAACTAAGCTTTGAAGAACAGCTTTAAAAGGATTGATGAGCCTCTGGAGTTAATACATTTTGTTAAAGTTGCCAAAGACAAAAGAAGATTTATTTGATTGGCAGCTTCCTGCTATGTTATTCTAGTACAGTGGTGGTGAGCCTATGACACGCGTGCCAGAGGTGGCACGTAGAGCCCTCTCTGTGGGCACGTGTGCCATCACCCCAACCCTCTCGGCCCCCTCCTCACCAGCAGCCCCCCCAGAGGAGAGTCGTCCCCAAGCGCGGACTGTGCGGAGCAGCGCAGCCAAGGACATGGCAGCTGGGCAGCAGGGACAAGGCTCTGCCCTCGCGCCCCATTGTGTGCAGATGCTGCTGCAGGGTGCAGGCAGAGGGCGTGGCTGCCACGGCGCTGCAGGGCCACCTGGGCAATCTGCTGCGGCAGGCCATGGAGGCGGTAGGTGGCCCTGTGGGCGAGCAGGGTGGGGCGATTTTTGGGCACTCGGTGTCTAAAACAAGGCTTTTCAACCAGTGATACGGGTACCACCTGTGGTACATTGGCACCTGACAGGTGGTACGCGACCATCCTAAAAAAGTGGTAGCGGGGGAGGGGAATGAACTGAACCGGTGGCAGCACCGCACAAGCCTGAGTGAGAGATAGCTGGAGCTGCAGGGCTGCCAGGGCTCAATGGAAGCATCAGGATCAGCGCCAGGCTCCAGCTGGAGCTCGGTGCTGATCCTGGTACTTCTGCTGAGCCCTGAAGAAGCACCGATCAAGCTGGAATGTTGCAGCCTCTCCAGGGTCTTGTGATTTACATTCAGATGCTTGGCAACTGATTCATATTTATGACGGTCACAGTGTCCCAGGTTCATGTGAAGTTTTTGACACCTTGCTAGGTGACTGGTGGTACTCGGATATTGCCATATCCTAAAAGTGGTACCATGGGTGAAAAGGTTAAAAAGCCCTGGTCTAAAAGGTTCGCCATCACTGTTCTAGTATATTTATTTCACGATTTCAGTTGTGTTTCTGTACACACGAATCAGCCATCTCCTTCTCTAGTTAGCAATAGCAATTCTTTTAAGGAGAGGCAGGAGCTCTCCTTTGCCTTTTCTCCTATTGAGGCGGTCCTTGGTGGTTTCTGAGCTTGATTGTTTTTTGTAGACATTTCATGGCCCAGACTAGATAACTCCTCAGTGCTGGTTGTTACCTAGTTTGGATCATGAAACTTCTGCAAGACAACAACCAAGAAACTACCAAGGAGCCCTCATTTCAACCCTGAACTACAAACATTCTCCTTTATTTCCTCTTATTTGGGCAAATGAATAAAAACTTAACTGGAAGTGCTGCCATCCCTGTGGAAGGAGAAATAATACATGATGGGGGAAAGTCCTAATATTCCACACAACTTGCTTCCAAACAAATAGTTTTTAGCTCAAACAGATGTTTATAAGACATCAAGTCCATCATGAAGATCAGGTAATTTCACAGGGTTTGGCTCTTGTCAATCAGCAAACAGAAATGGATATACTGAGGCCCTTCACTGTCTGCCTGACAGATATTTATGTCTTTGAAACTGCAGCAGGCAAGTCTTCTGACTGTCAGGTTTCATTTAGCGTTTTTAAACCCTTGTTTCAGAAGTTCAGAAGGAGGCGGAATGGCCTCCAACGCTCCCCCATGATCGTAACACAGACACACACATCCAAAGACACGCGGATGATCATGTTAGAAAGATTGCTTCGTGGCCATTTCATTTCCAAGAAATGGACTCAAAGTGTTAAGAAGATA
>NW_015409760.1:0-2077 GCF_001527695.2 Protobothrops mucrosquamatus
ATTTATAAAACTAAATATTATTATGATATACTCAGCTTCCAGATAATAAGTAATAAGAGAAAAGAGATTAGGCTGCTACATGGTTTCCTGGTTTGTAATATTACATATAGTTTATATAAGTAACTGATATGAAGAAAAACAATGTGAAATGTGGAATTTTACAGATAGGCCTAAGGCAAAGAATCTCATAGGTAATTATGCATATCGAAAGAGGCTTCTCAAAAAAAAATCTGCAAATATGGCAGACATGCATCTGTGGACATGGCAAAATTAAAATGATTTTTAAAATTAGAGCTGCTATCACAAAAAATAAGCACACTTTGGTTCCTCTTAGGTGTTTTATTATATTTCAGTATATTTCCAAAACAATTTGGTTTTCAATAATATCCCAAAAGCTAGAAATGAGCATGATTTCCAAGCAAGGGCCTATTCTGTCAGACTATTCTGTCACTGAGCCTCAGTGCCTATGAGTCTCAGAACTATGTACATTGCAGAACACCAACAATTTCTCCTGGGATGCTTGGTCCAGACAGATTAACCACCCAGGGTACCTGGGAGTGGGTAGAATTATAAATTTATAACTTTTTAATTATTATTGTTGGCCACACAGCCAGATGTTTAGACTGGATTTGGCATTTTTATTCACCTGTTGAGTCCTTCCCAAAGACCTTGGATAGGCTGATATTGCTGTTTGATAGAGTTAAAGGTATCATCACAGACTTAAGCCATTCCAAATAAAGACACCTTTTGCAACTGATGGTGATTTCATCAATACTAGTGTTCAAATGATGCTACAGTGTTATGGAACTGCCCCCACAGTGCCTATTATTACTGGTACTATCTTTGCTTTCTTTTGCCACAGTCTTTGAGTTCTATTTTCCAGTCTTTATATTTTGTGATTTTTCTCCAGTTTTTTCTCTTTTATTCTGCTATTTCCAGGTATTGCAGTTTTTACTATCAATTTTTCTAGGTATTTCTTATTAACAGTTAAGTCTGGGATGTAACAGATGCTTGGCTTTTTGAATTCTAATATTTCAAAGCACTTTAGCTTCCTTTTCTATTACTCTATTTGGTGGTCCCATCAGTTCTTGCTTGTAGAGATATTTCTTGTAGATATTCAAGGCATCATTGTTGCTACTTTGTCATACCGTTATTTGAAATAAGTCTGCAATCTTCTTGCAGCAGCTGAATAGGTGTCCACTATATCTTCAGCCTCTTTGCAGAGACAGCATTTGCTGTCTGTTGCGGTCTTCTCAATTTTAGTTTCATATTCATTTTTCTTTAAGGCTTGGTCTTGTGTAGCCAGAATCAGCCCCTCTATCTCTTTCAACAATTTTCTTGCTCTTAGTCATTGCCAGATCTTGTTATCTGCTTTGCCTGCTAGTTTTATTGTTTGTTTGTTTGTTTTACTGACTAGGTCTCTTTTTTATTCTTCATTTGGTCTTTCTTAAAGGCCAATTTGGTCTCATGGTATGCACTGGCTTCAATGCATCTTCTTCACTGCCCTTCAAATATTCTTCCAATGCCCTTTTTCTTCTTCTTCATCTATCTGATATACTTGCAACATTCCATACCCACTTATGCTCCTTGGTAAATAAAGTCTGTCAAAGTTGCTGCACAAATGAAGGGCATGATTTAGTATCATTATTTTTCTGGTCTTTCTATCCTGGGCTTTTAGTTCTGCTTGTGTTCAGTCCACTATTCCTGTTGTGTATCTAGTGACAAATTATTCAGGAATTAATCACCTTGATGATATTTCCATCACTGAGTCTGGACTTTAAGGTCATCTTCATTCTTCTGATGTATTCACTACTAATCTTCTTCTTGACTTCAGTGTGCTTGATGTCAGCTTGAAGGATACCCAGGAAGTTGTAGTGATTTATTTATTTATTTATTTATTTATTTAATTTTTATCCCGCCCTTCTCCTTACGGACTCAGGGCGGCTGACAGCCTTATAAAACAGATACAAAGATAAAAATACCCAATTTAAAACCTAATTAAAATGAAATATTTGCTGTGGCCTATGTCAATTAAAATTACTCTTAAAACCCCACTAAAAATTCCCCTAGGCCAATC
>NW_015409761.1:0-2077 GCF_001527695.2 Protobothrops mucrosquamatus
GAGTCAAGCTATTTTCCAAGGCGCCTGAAGGCAGGACAAGAAGCAACGGATGGAAACTAATCAAGGAGAGAAGCAACCTAGAACTAAGGAGAAACTTCCTGACAGTTAGAACAATTAACCAGTGGAACAACCTGCCTCCAGAAGCGGTGAATGCTCCAACACTGGAAGTTTTTAAGAAGAGACTGGACAGCCATTTGTCAGAAATGGTATAGGGTTTCCTGCCTGAGGAGGGGGTTGGACTACATGACCTCAAGGTCGCAACTTTATTATTGTTGTTGTTGTTGATGATGTCTTTTATTGTTGTGCTATAAGACACTCAAGATATTTTGATAGAGTGGCTGGATATAAATATTTAAAATTAAGAGTGCCTGCAGAAAAGTGATTTGCTGCTATGGCAGATGATTTTAGGTACTGAATGCTAACTATACTTCTCAGGACTGTGTCTGCATAGAAAATGCCGATACCCTTCTTCTCAAAGCACCCAAAGATTCCTTTACGATGAGAAACACCGAGCGAGGAATTGGCCAGGCAGTGCACAAATTCACCTTCACCCAGGTGTGTTTTTTCATTTAATGTTATGGTGCTCCTCTTTCTCGGACCTCTACTGAAACCAGTAGAGATTGTGATGTTTAAAACTCTTTTGGGGGTAGAGAACTCATGGAGAAATGGGGATTAATTCCTGATAATTTGATGTAATTAACCATACATCTAGAGAAATCCTACTCTGTATGAGCACGTTATAACCCTTATCATTTGATATTCAGATCTTTGGGCCAGAGATAGGCCAGAAAGCATTCTTTGATGCCACAATGAAGGAAGTGGTGAAGGATGTCCTCAGTGGGCAGAACTGGCTTGTATATACCTATGGAGTCACTAATTCAGGAAAGACTTATACAATCCAAGGTAAGCAGCGCTTGGTGTACAATGTTCCAGATAACCTCTGATTAATAAGGGTCCCTCATTTTGACTGTTGCTTCTTTGTGCTTGGCTTGAAGGAAATGGTACTGACAGAGGGATCCTACCCCGTTCCCTAGTCATCATATTCAACAGTATTGGGACACGGTTGTACCGAGCCACAGACCTGAAACCTTTCCTATCAAACATAGTAAATTGGCTGGACAGCAAACAGATTCATCAAGAGGAAACCAAGAAGCAGGCTCTAATCTATGGTGGGATAAAGGAGGTAAGTGCCTCAAAGCCCATAAGGGCAAGGAAGAGGATGAGCTGGTCAAAATCCCTGCTGTAATTCTTCTTTTTTGGATTGGCAGGAGGAACTCTTTACTTCTTTGAACAAAAGTCACAGAACAGCATCCCAGTCACAAGCACCCACAAGTGGTAGTATTGACAGTGGCATTGGTGGACTCTCCTCGGTTTGCCAGTCGACAAACCAGATGAACTGGAGCCAGCTGGAAGGTACGTGCTGTCATGAACCTTGGTTCTGGGGCAATTTTATTTTCCATAGAATTGAAAAGCTAAGCACTATAACACCTCAAAACTAAGAATAATAAAACCTTCAGCAGTAAGAAATGCAGTAAAAAGACATTGAGAAACAATGGAATTCAAGAGAAGCATCTTAATCAGAACAATATAATAATAATAATAATAATTTAATTTATATACCGCCCTTCTCCCGCAGGACTCAGGGCGGTGCACAGCATATTAAAACAAGTACAAATACAAAATACAAAAAATATAAACCCCTATAAAACCAAATTAAAAACCAAATATTAGAAGCTGTATTTCCTATTAAAATTATTCTTAAAATCATCCCTAAGTAAAATTCTCCCTAGGTCAGGCCCGCTTGCTGGAAAAGCCATGTCTTGAGGGCGCGGCGGAAAGTAAGGAGATCCGGAATCGTCCGGATCTCGGGGGGGTAGCTCGTTCCAGAGGGTGGGGGCACCCACAGAGAAGGCCCTCCCCCTGGGGGTCGCCAGCCGACATTGTTTGGCCGACGGCACCCTGAGGAGACCCACTCTGTGGGAGCGTACCAGTCTATGGGAGGAAATCTGTGGCAGAAGGCGGTCTCGGAGGTAACCAGGTCCGATGCCATGGAGCGTTTTAAAGGTGGTAACTAACA
>NW_015409762.1:0-2077 GCF_001527695.2 Protobothrops mucrosquamatus
GGTTAATCCTGCTCTACGAAGCTTCACATGATCCCAGAAAACCCCATCTGGGCTCTTCCTGAAGGCATGCCTCGCTAGGCAGCAATTTCTTCTGCTAAAAAGTCTCCTTTTCTCCTCTTTCCAGTGATGCAGGCAAGCAAGGGAAAGGAGAAGCATCAAAGGAAAAGCTCACCTACCTAGAGGCACCAGTGAGTGGGCTTGCGGTGTGGGAAGAGATACTTAATAATAACACAGTGTTTTTCTAAGTCACAGGGTGCTGCACATGTGAAATGAAGGGTTTTTTTTTTTTTTAAAAAGCCTTTCATTTAAATAAAGGAAACAAACAGTAGCTTTCTATGTCAACGGGGAGGAGGGAAAACCTGGCAGAAGAGGAAATAATCATTGAAGTAACTTTTATTTTCAATTTTGAAAAGCTTAAACACTGGCCTGACTTGTGCAGTCAGAGATTGCAAAAGGCATTGGATTTTCACTCTCCTAACCTCAGGTGGGAAAGTCTAGGTCAGTGGTTCTCAACCTGTGGGTCGGGACCCCATTTGGGGTCGATCGACCATTTCACGGGGGTCGCCAAGCAAGGCTGTCCGCCATTTTTTTGTCCGCCATTTTTCCCCCTTTCCGGCGGGTGCCTTACCTCCCTTGGGCTGGGCCAGCTGGTGGTCGGCCTGCTCCGTCTCTGCCGCTTGCCAGCTACGCCTCGGCCGGCGCAGGGGGCGGAACCACGCATGCGCGGCGCTCCCGGGCAGGGAAAGTCCTCGACTTACGACCGGTTGGGCAGTCCTCGACTTACGACCGGTTTAGTCCTCGACTTATGACTGGTTTAGTCCTCGACTTACGACCGGTTTAGTCCTCGACTTACGACCGGTTTAGTCCTCGACTTACGACCGGTTGGGGTCGCGGCATTAAAAAGGTTGAGAACCACTGGTCTAGGTCCACCTGTGAAGGTCCAATTAAGCTGACTTATTGCTAAAAGTCTACGGCGCAGGAATCTTCTTGAACTAAGCCAGCATCTGGTTAGAGTTAGATAAGAGTCAATAGAATTCAAGGACAGTTGAAGTTAGTTCTCTTATGGCGACGTAGGGATTCTAGGCAGATTCCTCTTTCAACTCCACCCCCAGGTTCTGCCATTCCTCCTCCTACACCTAATTAGAACAAGCACAGAGAGCAGAAAGGAAATTGGTGCCATTCCATTGGATGAAACATACTGTCTGGTTCATTCTTAATTATATCTAACCTGAAGAGCACATACCAGACCCCCAAAATTGAACATCTATTTACATTTCCCAGAAGCATTCAGAGCAGAGGTTGGTAAGCTAAGGAGTCTCAAGACCATGACATTTAATTATAAATATAATATACTCACCTATAAAAAAGAATATCGGATGGATCTTCAGTGGATTCTTTTTTTTTTTTTGACCCACCTGTGGTGCAGCAAAAAAAAATAATGGATGAAACATGGTGAGCAAATAGTAAGGCAAGGTTGACCTACTCAGAATACGAATATGGGCCAATTATCATCATCTTCCCACAGTTTTACCCAGCAATATGAATGTCCTTATTTAAGATTCTAACCATGTCCCATCACAGGCTTAACATGCAGTTTAACACAGATTCCGAGAACAATATTTTTGGGGGACAGAAAGTTGATCCTAAAGAAATTTCCAGTGGAGCTTTATGTGAGAAAGCTCATTCAACTCAATGAAGATGCCTGAAGTAGGGATGGGAAAGGTATCACATATGATGGAATTTGACATCTGCTGATTTAATGTGCCTTTGTAAAATTCCATAGACATGATAGGCCAGTGGTTCTCAACCTGTGGGTCGGGACCCCATTTGGGGTCGATCGACCATTTCATGGAGGTCGCCAAGCAAGGCTGTCCACCATTTTTTTGTCCGCCATTTTTTTCCCCTTTTCCGGCGGGTGCCTTACCTCCCTTGGGCTGGGCCAGCTGGTGGTCGGCCTGCTCCGTCTCTGCCGCTTGCCAGCTACGCCTCGGCCGGCGCAGGGGGCGGAACCACGCATGCGCGGCGCTCCCGGGCAGGGAAAGTCCTCGACTTACGACCGGTTGGGTAGTCCTCGACT
>NW_015409763.1:0-2077 GCF_001527695.2 Protobothrops mucrosquamatus
TCTCTCTCTTTTCTCCCCCTCTTTTTCTTCTCTCCATCTCCCTCTCTTCTCTCTCCCTCTCTTTTCTCTCTCTCTCCTCTTTCTCTTCTCTTTCTTCTCTCTCTCTCTCTGTCTTTCCTTCCGGAGAGGAAAACTTTATCCAGATCTCATTTAGACGGGACTCTCTCATAAACATAGTGTGAAATCCTTGAGAGAGAGAGAAAGAAAGAGAGAGAGAGAGAGAGAGAGAGAGAGAGAGAGAGAGAGAGAGAGAGAGAGGCTGGGTCTCCACTGAGTGTTATCTCTTCGGCAGCATTACTGGGCCCTATCCACCTCTTTTCATCGGCTCCTGATAGATATGACAGCCGAGAGGGGGGTCTGCTTTGTCTCAGGACTGGCGGGACGGGGAAAGGTGGGCTTTGGGCTCCTGCCAAGGCCACACGTGAGCCCCCCACCCCACCCCGGAGGCTGACAATGTCGGTTCTGTCTGCCGGAGAAAATAGCTCTTGACAAGATCAGTTTTCAGCCCTTTGCGGGAGCTTCTTCCATTCTGCAGGCCCAGCCAAGCGAGAGGCTCTTTGGCAGATAATCCACCTGCGACCAACAGCCTGGCAGTAGGATGGGTGGGGGTCTCTCTCTGTCTCTGCCCCCCACCCACTCCCCAATTAGCATCCTCCCTTCTTAACCAGAAATGGACACACAGGCGGTATCGTGTCGGACGTAACGACCCATTCGTTTAGCACAGGTTGGCAAATGACCACAGCACTGAAAAAAAGTGATTTGCATTCGGTCCTCGCACTTACGACGGTCGCAGCATTCCCCAACGGTCACGTGCCAGCCAGGCGACTTTTAAGATCTGAGCCGTGGAGGGGCCAAGCCGCCCCACGGCTCTGTGGGGCAACCCGGCGCCTGGCTTGGAAAGAGCAGCCGCATCGCTTGAAACCCTTGCACCCCCCCACCCCCAGGCCAAGTGGGTTGACTTCGCAGCTTGAAAGACCTCATTGAGGCTGGGGCGACCCCCTCGGCAGGCCGATGCCCCCTTGTTCTTTGAGCAGAGGATGCCCGCTGAGAAGCGGGTCGCCCTCCATCCCTTCTTCCTCCAGGATCTGACAATAGTTTTGTCCTCTACGTATGCACAATTGTTGTCTCTTTTCGTTCACGGGAATGTTTCCTACAGCGCCCCCCGGCTGCCCCTCTCTCAGCAGTGGTCTCTCCCAGGGCCTGGAAGAGAATGCCTAGGTGGGCTTCCTGTGGAACGTACCACGGGAGGACCGATGGGGGTCAACGGAGCCGGGCGGGGCTTTCCACACTCTGAAATGGAAACGGGGGGGTCAAAAGGAGGCAGGGCAAGCATCCAGCATCCTGACACCCACATTTTCCTCTCTCTAAAAAAAAAAAGGAAATGTTTCTGGAGGATTGAGGGCGGAGGGGGAAGAAAGGAAGGCTCATCAGCTCTCCCCCCCCCCCGCGTGTGCTTTGCGAGTTCAATGTCACACCAAACACAAAAGGCAGCCCTCTTGTAAATGACATCCCTCAAGGAGAACAATGCCAGGTTTGAAAAGCAGGGGGTGGAAGAAAGCTTTCATCTCCCACCCCCCGGGTGTGTGTGTGGCAGAGCTGCCCACGTTGGCCTCGTCCTGGTGGCCCCCTTTCCATTGTCAACCGGGAGCCCCCAACGTTGCAGGAGGAGGAGGAGGAGGCCAGACGGAGCCAACATTTGTCGGTGTGTTTTTCATTCCCCACTTAAGAAAATTTGGGAGGGTGTGTGTGTGAGGGCTCCCTTTCCAGAACTTTTTTAGAATAGAATAGAAAATAGAATAGGATAGAATAGAATAGAATTACAGAATAGAATAGAATAGAATAGAATTACAGAATAGAATAGAATAGAATAGAACAGAACAGAACAGAACAGAATAGAATAGAATAGAATAGAATTATAGAATAGAAAAAATTCCTTCATTCATTGATTCTCTTTCTCTCTTCTATCCTCTCTCCTTCCTTCCTTCCTCCCTCCCTCCCTCCCTCTCTCCTTTCTTTCCTTCCCTCCCTCCTTCCTTCCCCTCTCTCCCTCCCTCCCTCCCTCCTTTCCTTCCTTCCT
>NW_015409764.1:0-2077 GCF_001527695.2 Protobothrops mucrosquamatus
AATAAATATATCATAGATTTAAATGCACTGTTCCAAGTGATCTTGGTGATATTTCTAGTATTTCATTCAGGCTTATTTTTGGAACAATACTGTTAAATACCACAAGATGGTACTGTGCCTTGAAAACTCAAATTTTCTTTACAACAGAATTGATATTTTGAACTTGAGGAGTTAACTAAATTTTAAGAAGACTGATCTGGCCAGATCAGCATAATGGGCAGTATGTAGTTAAAATGCTGCTTGACTCAATATGCCCTAATGGTCTTTTGCGAAATGCTACATGTATCCTCTTGGGACCAGCTTATGCATGTTTAAGTTCAACTATATTTAGCAAAATATTGAACTGGAATTGGAGAATGTTTGTTTTCTATTACATAAATATTTCATATTGGAAAACTGGTTCAAAATAACTTACAGTACTAATGTTAGTTTTTGTAAAGAGCCAGGTTATGTAAATCCTTCCTATAAGCTGCAGGGTTACCTGCAGAATGCAAACACGAATGGAGGGGAAAAATGGAGTCAGGGCAACCTCTACCCTCTTATAGTCCTTCTCATTTGTTGCCTAGCATTATCGGCCTAAATTAGAGCTATTCCTTCAAGTGAGTTACTTTACATTAGCACCTCTACTCCTTTCCCATTAAGCACTGAATAATCCCAGTCAATATGTATTGCTGAAGTTTTTTGTACTTTTTCATGAATAAAGATTTAATGGATGAATTGTTCTTAAAGTCATTCACAATAATTCATATACAATCAAGGTGCCCCAAATCTAGTGCATAAATTACATGGATTTTTTTTTAAAAACTTAATGAATTAAATGCATTGCTATGGTAATTTTGATCTGGAATGCCACATCCCTTCCCACTGTGGATAATATTAACTATAATATTAAGATTGTAATAGATTTATTTGGAACCAATATCTTAGTTTTTTTAATATTTCCATTTCTCTGGTACTTGCTGATCATGATTTGTGTGAACTAATCATGTAAAAGTAAGAATTGGTTCAGTATCTGAATAGTCCAGAGGAGAAAATACATTTTTCAAAGGAGAAAGGAAGAATCTGTTGAGTTAAATCTATTTGCCAGGACAGTGTTTCTCATTGTCAACAGCTTAAAGATGTGTAGATTTCAATTCCTAGAATTCTCCATCCAGCATACAATAGAGTCCTAATATACTATTAGAGGATTTGGAGGGATGATGAATTATATTTTCACAGAAGCAGTATAGGCTATAGATGCAATATCAGTTTCAGGAGAAATAGAAACAGACCTTCTTCAGTGAAATTGGCCTAATCAATGGAATTATTTTATAATTATGGTATTCCTAGCATTCTTTCCTCTTCTAACCTGGCTTCAATGTTTATATCTGCTGCTTACTCAGGCATATTCACTATAATCTCTCTTCAGGCTGAAACCTAGAACTGTAATAAGCGAAACCACCCCAGAATTTGAGTAGCTTCAGAAAGAGATTCTGAGAAATAAATAAACCCAGCCTATGAACTATGCTTTAAATATGCTTGTAAAAATAGAAATTCTTGCTTATCTACTCGCCCACTCTCAAAAAGCTCATGACATAAGTATCATTGCAAACATGCATGTTTGGAAAAGCAGAAAAAAAGAGGAGGCAGAGAAAAGTACTTATAAAAACCTTTGACAGGATTAAAAGGTGAATGAGGACGAGGACCTCTCATAGGCAAACAAATTGAATGATTACATTTCCTTCACTCCAAAGCTCTGCACAACATCCTTGACCAGTATATTTTTTTTCCTGATTAGTAAAATAGGTATGGGAGCAAACGATGGATGTTCAGAAGTTCTATTGACTTATTGATACTACTGTGTAATCTTTTTATCGGGGTGGGTGAAATCACAACTAAAAGATGGGGAGGAACAGACTCAGGCTCAACCCTTCCAAGACCGAGTGGCTGTGGCTGCCGGCGCCTCGGCATAGTCAGCTGATTCCATCGCTGTCTATAGGGGGCGAAATTTTGGCCCCCTCAGAGAAGGCACGCAACTTGGGTGTCCTCCTGGATCCACGGCTGACACTGGAAGATCATTTGTCGGCCGTGACCAGGG
>NW_015409765.1:0-2077 GCF_001527695.2 Protobothrops mucrosquamatus
GAGGGAGGGAGGGAGGGAGGAAGGAAGATCAAGGGAGGGAGGGAGGAAGGACATTCAGATTTGTAAGATTCTGTTATTATAACAATAATCAAAATAATTTTAGTATTCATAACTATCATTTCCAAGTCTCGTCTGCTTCCAAGGGCGACATCCATTTTGCAAATCCAAAAACTCTTTCTAGAACAACTCCTCTACCTGCTAAGCACCTTCACTATAACACTGTGGTGATGCCAGCCACAAGCAGACCTGTAAACCATCACTTTACAAAATGCCGTGCTGTGGGGCAGCTCCACTGCTGTGTAACCAACATTCAA
Source organism: Protobothrops mucrosquamatus (assembly GCF_001527695.2). NCBI lineage: Eukaryota > Metazoa > Chordata > Lepidosauria > Squamata > Viperidae > Protobothrops > Protobothrops mucrosquamatus. The sequence goes on from NW_015409765.1 coordinate 315, forward strand.
TGGACTGCAGAATGAAGAACCTGAAAGGAACATCTGGCTGAAAGAAGTGGGACAGTCAGCATTTCCTCTACGAGATCCTTACCCAGAATTATGAGCAAGGCAATCGACAAAACGGAGAAGTGAAGACAGCTGTTCTCTGAATGGCAGCTAGGTATTGTGGGAATACTGCTCCCCTGAGGACAGACAGTATTTGAGGATGTGACAACCCCTGAAGAAGCTAGCAGGAGAGATTCACAGTGTCACATCAGAAAAAAAAAATCATTGTCTCACATCATCCAGAAGTCATTTCACCAAGCGATCTCTTAAAGTTTCCTACCAAAAAATAATACAGACCCTCTATTCGGTTTCATAAGGAGTGGAAAGATGGTGTAACCTAGAAATGCATTCAAAGGTTAAGGACACAGCTGGACTTTTTTGGGCAGGTTTATTTTATTGAGACTCTACAGCAGGGGGTAAATGGGTTCTCAATATAGTTCTTGAGATAGCTATCTCTTGTTCAGAAAAGGCAGGCACAACCACGCTTCTCTGTGTATTAGTGATTCACCTGTGAAGATGGTTACCAGCATCAAATTCCTGGCTGTGCAGTTCACAAGTAGGCCGGCTTGGTCACTCAACAGCGAGACCCTGGTGAAGCGGACACAGCAGCGATTGCATTTTATGCGTCGCCTGAGAAAAACACATCTTCCTTCCACTGTCCTGACCACTTTCTACAGGGGGACGATCGAGAGCATCCTGTCATACAGATCACAGTCTGGTTTGGAAGCATCACTGCTTCAGACAGGAAGGCGGTGCAGAGAGTGGTGAGGACAGCAGGAAAGATCATTGGCAGTTCCCTCCCTCCCATCCAGGACATAGCACAGAAGTGTTGCTTGAGGAAGGTCCGTAAGATCATCTGGGACACTACACATCCTCTCCATGACCTGTTTCCCTTGTTATCTTCTGGGAGGAGGGGGCTTCATGGTATCCGAAGCAGAACATCCAGATTCAACCACAATTTCATTCCATACAGCATTAACCTTGTGAACTCTCAAGCTTCCTCCTTCCATTATATATTCAAGATGGACAGTGTTTAATATTTATTTTTATATATATGTAGGGGTGTGGGTCTATACATATGTTGTACATAGTTATGTTTAGGTGGGTGTCATGTACGCATTCACTTTGAGAGCGGGCAACTAAATTTCATTTTTGATGTGTGCCGTTGTGCCCACAGTAAAAAAAAATGGCAATAAAGGTTATCTTATCTTATCTTATATCTTATCTTGTCAAATGTGGAGACTTCCAGAGTTCCTGGAAGACATCTAGTTGAGACTTGCCTATGGCAGACATTGTGCAATTTACAGCATCTCTGACAGGGTTTGATTTGATTTAATACTTTCAGCAAAGAAAAGCCATTACTTCCTCCGGGAGTCCACTCCAAGGACAAAATGGTGAGAACATCCTTGGTTTCCCCCCTCCCCCGGCCCCACAAAATGATGAATTGAAATCTGATCTCTTGCCTTTTCAACTAAATTTTTGATGCCTCTCTCTGAAAAGGATTCTGCCTTCAGATTGTGGAAGATATTTGTTGCTTCTTCATCTTCTCTCTTGTCGTGGTGAAACACACATAGCTCTACCAATGGAAGAGAAAGTCTGTAGCTCAGGGTTAATCTGTGGGTTCCTTGGTAGTTTTCTTGGTCATATCATCAGTGCTGCATGGGAGTGGGGTTTGTGGAGAGGAGGAGGAGGAAGAGGAGGAGGAGGAGGAGGAGGAGGAGGAGGAG
>NW_015409766.1:0-2077 GCF_001527695.2 Protobothrops mucrosquamatus
CCTGCGTCTTTGATGCAGATCCCAAACGTGTCCGTAGATTTGCTGTCATTGTACAAAGAGAAGAATGTAGTAAGAATTGTATGCAGAGAAAAAACATGCTGTCAAACAGGCATTAAGTCTTCAATGATACAATCCAAACTAGGATTTTACAATTACAATGTATTCTGAACAGTAAGAATAAAGTATTGGGCATACATATCTCTTCTCCTGGGGTAATACCTTGTGTACTTTGTATCTCAGCCTACAGCTGTTAAAGACTTCCAGAGTGGTTTACATAGTATCCATCGTTTTTTACATCTTTCTCTCCCTATCCTTATCATTACATATTAATTCCTGCCCTAAGTCATTGATAACCTATTTTTTTGCCACCTCCCACTTTTATTTACCACAGCGAGAACTTTAGGATCAGAGTTTTTCATTCTGTATTTCATTCCAGATAAAGTGGCAAAATGCAACTCTTCCTTTACACAGCGAAGATAGTGCTAAAACAGGGAAAGCAAATGGGTATTACTATCCCCAGAATCTCTCTCTGAAGAGCCAAATGTTGGTAAATGAAATATTTTAACCATTCCTTTTGAGCAATATTAACCCCAGGGCTCTCACCCATAAGCATAGACACCGACACTCATTCTATTTGTGTGTCTGATTTGGTACGGTATAGAAAATACTATTTTTTTTCAGCCAGAATTGTTTTATTTAAATCCAAATAGCTAAGGAAGCCTAAGGAATCCGAATAGCCAAGAAAACCTAAGGAATCCAAATAGCCAAGGAAGCGAATGACTCTAAGTGTGGTTTCCCCAAAGTTTTCAATGAATGATCTGATGCAAAGAATTAGTAACTTCAGTCATATTGTTTTTATAAACTTTCTTCTTGAGATAGATTCATTTATTGTACAAAATTAATTCAACGTACTCTAATCCAGGGCGGTTCAACCAGTGGTACGGGTACCACCTGTGGTACATTGGCACCTGGCAGGTGGTACGCGACCATCCTAGAAAAGTGGTAGCGGGGGAGGGGAATGAGAGTGATTCCAGGTGGGAAGGTAGGTGTCTTGCTCGGCTGTGCCTTAGGGGACACTTTTTTCAGTGCCATTGTAACTTCGAACAGTCATTAAGTGAACTGTTGTAAGTTGAGGACTACCTGTACTTTATCACTTTTTTCCTTTTTTTTTGGTCAAGTTTTTGACACCTTGCTAGGCGACTGGTGGTACTCGGATATTGCCATATCCTAAAAGTGGTACAATGGGTGAAAAGGTTGAAAAGCCCTGCTCTAATCTTCCGGAGAATCGAAAACACTTTATAGGTAATCCTCAACTTACAACCATTTGTTTAATGACCATTCAAAATTATGATAGTGCTGAAAAGTGATTTACAATCAGTCTTTGCACCTATGACTGTCACAGTTGAGGAAACAGTGACCGTCTCAATCAGCATCAGAGTTCAGCAGAGATTTCAATCTATGCTTCCCAGATCATTGCACAATAATGAAGCTACTGCATGATATTACTTCCCATGCTGTCTACCGCAACAGAGAGTTACTTATGATTTTTATATATAAAAAAGAAACTAGTGCTGAATTACACGCTCTGTTTACATCTTTTGGCCATCACTGCTTCTAAAAGCATCGGAAAAGTTGACCGACAGAACACTGCACAGAACTGACCAGATTTCTTCTCTCTGGTATCTGAATAAAGGCCTTTCCCTTCTTGCCTGGGGATCCCTAGACGACTATGGACATCAGACATAGGCTCACGATGGGATGAAGAGATGCTGCTAGGCTGAGGAACTTCTGGTGAATGTGGCCTCTTGCCAAGCCTCTGTCGGACATCTGGAAACAATATGTGGATAATCATGCATTTAATTTTACTCTGCTTACTAACACTCATCATCGCAATGAAGAATCCGAATATAAGCATTATTATTAAGCTGAGTATACCAGTGGTAGTACATCAGTGTTTCTCAACCTTGACAATTTTAAGGCATGTGGACTTCAACTCCCAGAATTCCACAGCCAGCAATGCTGGCTGTGGAATTCTGGGAGTTGAAGTCCACATGCCTTAAAATTGTCAAGGTTGAGA
>NW_015409767.1:0-2076 GCF_001527695.2 Protobothrops mucrosquamatus
GGAGGAGGAGGAGGAGGAGGAGGAGGAGGAGGAGGAAGGGGAAGAGGAGGAGGACAACTGTGGGGTCCATGGTGCTCTCTGAGTTTGCTGGTTTACTTGCATTTTCATTACCAACTAGGTAACATCATCATCACTGAGAACATAGGATCCAATGAGGCCAGGATAAAATGTCCGGACAGCAACCAGCCCCTGAATGGGAGAGCACATGCTAGACAATGCAGTCAGCTGCCTCTTGGAAAGATGCCACCAAAGAACTAGACACCAGAGACCATGTACCCCAAAGGCTTAAAACTGCCAGAAAGCAACCGTTCTGAATGGAAGCTGGAGAACATGAGTGAAGGTGCGTTTGCAATGGACTATGGGTGAGAAAGTTGACCTCAGACTTTAAAATATGATTTACGGACAGTGGACATCAAATGGGAAGATGCCGAGGATGCTGCTGCAGATAGGATTCGCTGGAAGAAGCTTGCTGCCCTATGCACTTCACGCAAAAGGAACCAATGAAGATAATGACGATGAAGGTTGCGAACGGGACATCATCCTGTTGGGCATTCAGGAAACAATAGGTGGCCTATACTGGCAATGAACCAAGTAGAAAATGAAAATCTGTCCAGACAAAGTAGGAGAGCAATCCTTGCTGACCTCCTGCAAATCACACAGTGACCGACTAATAGATTTAGAGTTGCTTCTCCTGCCTTAAGGGTCATCCAGCATTATCATAGAATTGTCGCTGTCCATGGTGCATTTGGGCATGACTATTCCTTACTTGTCCAGCCAGGTTTTGCAAAGAGTAAAGACTGAAGTCTGATTCATATGAAACTTTGTTGATTATCTTATGGAAGAGAAAGAGAGAGAAAGAGAGAAAGAGAGAAAGAGAGAAAGAGGGAAAAGGAAAGGGAAAGAGAAAGAGAAAGAGAAAGAAAGAGAAAGGGAGGCAATTCTACATGGAAACAACCGTTGACAAATTAGGATGCCTCCTTGAAGACATAAAAAAATGCATTTCATCTCTTAGAACTTCCATGTTGCACCTTGGCCCTGCTCATTTTGGAATGTGCTGTTGAACATACAACATAGAAAGGAGAGAAGTGCAGTCACTCTGGAAGGTTGAGGATAGGACAATTTGCAAAAAGGGTGATGGGACTAGACTACTGGTATGTGAGACTAGAACCCATGGACTGGAATCTCTTGTCTTTTCTCTCCCTATGCAATATTTTCAGTTCCTACAAAGTAGGTTTCAGGCTGAGGAGTGGGTCAATGCACACTCTTTCCTCTCTTTTTAAAAAAACATTTAGACGTATTTGATCCCAAATGACAATACTCAAACAATGTACTGAACCAGGTTCAAAAAAATAAAGCAAAACAAAACCCTAACAGATTTGTACAGCTTGCTAAACCTGGTTAGCGTTAACCCTAATGTTTGCTGTTCAAGCTGCTGCTGCTGCTGCTGCTGCTGCTGCTAATAAACTTGCTGTAGGACTAAATATGCATTTGTTTTATGTATTTTGTGAACTTCCAAATTTGGTTGATTCAGCAGCCAGGTTAAGCAAACGGTGGTGTGTCTAGCTGGATATTCTTACCATCCTCTTCCAGACCTTCACACCAAGCATTCAAAAAGCTTTGGAAGCAGCCAGGAGTTGAAACAGAGCTTGCATTCATTCATACATTTATATCTTTCGCCCTGAATCGGTCGCTTATGTGAATAGACAGGAACAGGCCGGCATTTGGTTTTTTCTTCCTTCCCTCTTCCTGTCTCTCCTTTACCCTCTTCTCTCTCTTTCCCTTCTGCTGTGCCCTTTTCCCACCCAATGTACTGCTAAGAAAGGGAACGTATCACTTTTGCCAAAAGTCTGAATTGATCGGTCGCAGTTTTTTTTTAAAAAAAAAAAAATTAGGTCAACGCTGCAAAAGGCCCAAGGGCTGCAGGTTGTCCACCCCCTGCATAAAGGCATAATAAGCTTTCCTGAATGATCTTGAGCAACTACTTTTCCTTGCTTTTGTGGGGCTAGTAAAGGTGGGGTATAAATAATGACTTTATATATCGTCTACACTTCCAGGGCATGACATTCATTAATGGGA
>NW_015409768.1:0-2076 GCF_001527695.2 Protobothrops mucrosquamatus
CTTTTGTCATGAAATAGGACTCACACATCTTTTTCTAGGATCACAACAGGTAAGGAGCCCAGAGGGATGGAGACAAGAGTAGGAGATTTGGCTATGATATTTTTCAGGCTTTTCCACACATTTGCTGGTTCATTTGCTGAGAACTGATTGCTCAGCTTTTCAGGGTAGCTTTTCTTTGCTGCCCTGATCTCCCTTGTGAGTACATTCCTGGCCTGATTCTACAGCATCCTATCTCCATTCCTGTAGGCTACCTCTTTGGCACAATGTAGCTGCTTGAGCTTAGCTGTGAGCCAAGGTTTATTATTACTGTATATGTGCAAGGTTTCGGTCGGCACACATATGCCCTCACAAAAACTAACATATGATGTCACAGTATCAGTGAGTTCATCCACGTCCGCTGAGGCAGCTTCAAAAGCACTCCAGTCTGTGCAACTGAGGCAAGCCTTTAGCTTCATCTCTGTCTCCTCAGTCCAAGAGTTCATTGTGTTCTACAGTGAAATTCAAGACTCTAATTCAGTGGTTCTCAACCTTTTTAATGCCGCGACCCCAACCGGTCGTAAGTCGAGGACTAAACCGGTCGTAAGTCGAGGACTAAACCGGTCGTAAGTCGAGGACTACCCAACCGGTCGTAAGTCGAGGACTTTCCCTGCCTGGGAGCGCCGCGCATGCGTGGTTCCGTCCCCTGCGCCGGCCGAGGCGTAGCTGGCAAGCGGCAGAGATGGAGCAGGCCGACCACCAGCTGGCCCAGCCCAAGGGAGGTAAGGCACCCGCCAGAAAAGGGGGAAAAATGGCGGACAAAAAAAATGGCGGACAGCCTTGCTTGGCGACCCCCATGAAATGGTCAATCGACCCCAAATGGGGTCCCGACCCACAGGTTGAGAACCACTGCTCTAATTCTAGAGCTAAGGAAGGACTTTTGGCGATTACTGGCAATATTTTTCTAATTCAATCAGATGAATTGGCAACTGGCTCTGATTTAATTTTGACAAGTAGCAAGATCCTTTGTCTTTTATCTCCTCTGTTATGTTCAAACCCACCAAGAGACCTCTTTCACCCTAATCCTGTTCATCTTCAGCATTCTTTTCCTAGCTCATGCCCTTGCTTTTTGCTAATTACTAACAAGCTTTCCACAGTACAAATTGTTACTCGATTTTATCTTTAAAAAACTAACAGGCATTCTTGTGTATGAGTCCCCTTAAACTTAAAGACAATTGCTTAAAGCATTTCCCACTTGTGATCAACTGTTCACATGTAACTGCTGTAATTGGGTATCATGGAAATGCCTACATTCTACAAAAGAAGTAGGGAATGTATTAAAGGAACATGCACACACATGTGCACACACACCACTCAAGGCAATTGTTTCCCCTAACCTTCTCTTTTAGCATTCTCAGATTTCCATTAAGATGTAGCTAGAATCTTTGCGTATATTAAGCATACAGAATTTAGGAACAATACAACTTTATTGACGTAGAATGCTGAATAACCACATGTTCATATCCTCACTTTTCTCTCTTTTTAATTCATTCTTATTTATTTATTTATTTATTCATTTATTAATTACATTTATATCCCGCCCTTCTCCTTACGGACTCAGGGCGGCTAACAATTAGATAAAATACAGACATATTATACACCTATTAAAATTGATTAAAAAGAAATATTTAAACTCATCAAATTTAAAAATAATTAAAACCCCTTTAAAATCCCTTAGGCCAGTCCCGCGAGCTGGAACAACCACGTCTTGAGGGCGCGGCGGAAGGAAGGGAGATCAGGGATCACCCTGATCTCTGGGGGCAGTTCGTTCCAGAGGGTGGGAGCTCCCACAGAGAAGGCCCTCCCCCTTGGGGTCGCCAGCCGGCACTGTCTGGCTGACAGCACCCTGAGGAGACCCACTCTGTGGGAGCGTACAGGTCGGTGGGAGGAAATCTGTGGCAGGAGGCGGTCTCGAAGATAGCCAGGTCCGATGCCATGGAGCGCTTTAAAGATAATAGTCAGCACCTTGAAGCGCACCCGGAAGGCCACCGGCAGCCAATGCAGCTCGCGCAAAAGCGGCGTAACGTGGGAGCGACGAGT
>NW_015409769.1:0-2076 GCF_001527695.2 Protobothrops mucrosquamatus
TTAATTTATTAATTTGTTGCTTCCTGTTTGTACTCACCCTGCCCTAAATGCTGACCTCATTTATCCAATCATGGGCTGTTGTGTCCTGAGCCTGCAAGAGGCAGGCTCGGGACGTTGCAAGAGTCCCGGGCATTTGCAGAAGCTGCCCGGGACCAGACTGAGCGGCGCCGGCCTTGCGCGCATGCGCAAGGCGGGAAAAGCCCGCCTCATGATTGGTTGAACTTGCCCGGGGATCAGAAGATATAAATAGAGGCCTGCGTGCCTCTGCTCTGTTTGTTCGTAGAATGGAAGCAGACAATAAAGATTTGTTAGAAATGCTTCGTCTCAAGCACCATTATTCTCCGGACTTAACACTGGCGACGAAGGTGGGATCCAGTCTCTACAGCTAGGAAAAGCTAGAAGACTCACCCAAAGAAGTCCGGAAGAGAAACGGCGTGGAAGTCAGCATTATCCTGCCAGTACGAAATCGCTGGAGGGTGTGTGCGGCTGAAGAAGAAGAAACCTGATCTTCGATCATGGAGAAAGTTGGGCGTTTAGCGGAGTTCGACGTCTCTCACCCCGAGAGGTGGGAATCTTATGTGGCAAGAGTCGAGATGTATTTCCGCATAAACCAGATTCGTGAGGAAGGCTTAAAGGCTGCCACATTGTTGTGCGTTTGTGGACAAGATGCCTTTGAGATCGCCGAGAGTTTAATCGCCCCAGATTCGCTGGAAACGGTATCATACTCCGACCTAAAGAAAACTTTAAAGGAACACTTCCAGCCCAAGCAATCTGTCATGGCTTGGAGGCACACATTTCAACAGAGAGATCAGCGAGTTGGAGAATCAGCAAAAGACTACATTGCGGCCTTGAGAAGAGCAGCTAAACCGTGCGACTTCAAGGACTTAGAGGAAAGACTGCGCGATCGTTTTGTGTGCGGACTGAGAAACACAGAATTACAGCAGAGACTGTTCGCCAGGGAAGATGTCTCCTTCCAAGATGCTCTGCGAGAGGTTTCGGCTGAAGAAGCTGCCGGCGGGGCGGTCAAGAACATGCGGCCTAAGCGAAACGTTCCAGAGATCGCCACTATTCACAAGGAAGACGTGCGCGAGGATTCGGACGAAGACCCTGAATAAGAGGTGGACAAGCTTTACCAAGCAGCTGTGAGAAGGTCCAAGGATCGTCAGGACAAGGGCCCAGCTGAGCTTCGTTGCCTCGGATGTGGTGGACGCCACAAGCGAGCAGAATGTCGGTTCCGTTCCGCCATTTGCCAAGCATGCGGAAAGAAGGGCCACATCGCTGCGGTCTGCCTGGGTCGACAGAAGGTACAACCGAAGGAAGAATTGAATCTGAAAGGTACCAGGGTGCCCAGCCAAAACAGGGTGGGGTTCTGTGCAACACGCCGGAACATTTTAAGAATAGGCACACACAAAACCCTTAAAAAAAAGCTAACACTTAAAGTGAAATTGCAGGGAATTCCATTATCGATGGAACTTGACACGGGGTCTGCCCTATCCATAATTTCCATCAACACATTTCACAAAATCTGCAGCAGCAGTGGCCAGAGAGTTTCGTTAAGGCCCTCTAATGTAATCCTTACGGATTTCCAAAATTCTAAAGTGTGCGTTAAGGGGGAGGCCACCCTTAAGGTACAGTACAAGAATTTTGCAGGCCCCCTAGACGTGTTGGTTGTGGGGGGTGAGCGAACGAATCTCATAGGACTCGATTGGTTTGAGGCCTTGGAAATTCAGGTAACAGGGCTAAATAAATTGCAAACACACCCTTGCAGACGTATGCAAGGAGTTTGCAGATGTGTTCAGTTCTGAACTCGGGTCCTACACAGGACCTCCTGTTTCACTTAAGTTGGATCCAATGGTACAGCCCATCAGGGTTAAGCCTAGGAGGGTACCATTTGCTCTTAAGAGCAAGATTGATGCTGAACTGGACAAGTTGCTCCAGCAAGGCATTCTAGAGCCTGTAGATTCCAGCCCATGGGAAACCCCCATTGTAACGCCTTTAAAGGCAAACGGGGACACCCGGATTTGTGCTGACTATAAATGCACTCTAAACAAGGCCCTACAGCAACATGCTTATCCT
>NW_015409770.1:0-2076 GCF_001527695.2 Protobothrops mucrosquamatus
CTTCTTCTTCTTCTTCTTCTTCTTCTTCTTCTTCTTCTTCTTCTTCTTCTTCTTCTTCTTCTTCTTCTTCTTCTTCTTCTTCTTCTTCTTCTTCTTCTTCTTCTTCTTCTTCTTCTTCTTCTTCTTCTTCTTCTTCTTCTTCTTCTTCTTCTTCTCCTTCTCCTTCTCCTTCTCCTTCTCCTTCTCCTTCTCCTTCTGCTCCTCCTCCTCCTCCTCCTCCTCCTCCTCCTCCTCCTTCTTTCAAATCACCATTTTGGTCTTTTATGGATTAAAAGGGGAAGGGATTGGTCACCTTTTAGGGGAGATGGATGGTATAAAAATTTAATACAGGTAGTCCTTGATGTACAACCATTCATTTAGTGACCGTTCAAAGTTGCAACAGCCCTGAAACGAATGACTTATGACCACTTTCCCCATTGGAGCATCCCAGTTATCATGTCATGAAAATTCAGACCCTTGGCAGTTGCCATGTATTTATGGCCACAGTTGAGCCCAAAGTTATCGTTGCTAAACAATTCTGGGGTTAAGTGAGTTTTGCCCCATTTTATGGCCTGTCTTGCCACAGTGGTTAAGTGAATTGCTGCAGACATTTCATTACCACACTAGGTAACATTATCGAAAGGAATCTAAATGAGAGCATCCCTTCTATCACTGCTGACGTTACCTAGTTGGGTCATGAAACGTCTGCAAGAAAACCACCAAGCTCATAGAGCACCAAGGAACCCACAGTTCATCCCTGAGCTACAAATAATTATCTTCCATCAATCAGTTAAGAGCTGTAAGGTAAGGAAATTCTAGAGATCAGATTGGCTGGCCAGTTTTGGGGAAGTTAGGCAGGTGCTTGTCAGCTTACCTGGAGTTATTTCTTGTTGTTAGTTGCGAAGTTGTGTCCAACCCATCGCGACCCCATGGACAATGTTCCTCCAGGCCTTCCTGTCCTCTACCATCTTCTGGAGTTCATTGAAGCTCACGCCTCCTGCTTCAGTGACTCCATCCAGCCCCCTCATTCTCTGTCTTCCCCTTCTTCTATTGCCCTCCATCTTTCCCAGCATTAGGCTCTTCTCCAGTGAGTCCTTCCTTCTCATTAGGTGGCCAAAGGACTTGAGTTTCAGTTTCAGGATCTGGCCTTCTAAAGAGCAGTCAGGGTTGATCTCCTCTAGGACTGACCGGTTTGATTGCCTTGCAGTCCAGGGGACTCGCAGGAGTCTTCTCCAGCACCATAGTTCAAAGGCCTCCATTCTTTGGCGCTCAGCCTTTCTTACGGTCCAACTTTCACAGCCATACATTGCAACTGGGAAAACCATGGCCTTGACTATATGACTAGATGACCTCCAAGGTCCCTTCCAACTTTATCATTAATAATAATAATAATAATAATAATAATAATAATAATAATAATAATGATGATGATAAAGTTGGAAGGGACCTTGGAGGTCATCTAGTCCAACCCCCTGCTCAGGCAGGAAACCCTATACCATTTTGGACAAATGGCTGTCCAGTTTCTTCTTAAAAACTTCCAGTGTTGGAGCATTTACAGCTTCTGGAGGCAGGTTGTTCCACTAGTTAATTGTTCTAACTGTCAGGAAGTTTCTCCTTAATTCCAGGTTGCTTCTCTCTTTGGTTAGCTTCCACCCGTTGCTCCTTGTCCTGCCTTCAGGCACTTTGGAGAATAGCTGGACTCCCTCTTCTTTGTGGCAGCCCCTGAGATATTGGAACACTGCTATCATGTCCCCCCTCGTCCTTCTCTTCATTAAACTAGACATACCCAATTCCAGCAACCGTTCCTCATATGTTTTAGCCTCCAGTCCCCTGATCATCTTTGTTGCTCTTCTCTGCACTCTTTCTAGAGTCTAAGTGGATGGAATATTGAGACAATGGGGGGGCGTGTCCTTGATCGAGGATGGAACCTTGAGGTTTCTCACTGGTTACTATATTGAAACTCACTTCTTAGGGCTGCCCTTGAGCTGTGCTGGGAGCTGGTGAGTGGGGCTTCTACTTTTCGGTTTAAATGGGATTCCAGGGGTTTTGTGGGGGGCAAAGAGGATCAATCTGGGTCTGATGGGATTAGCAAAGAGA
>NW_015409771.1:0-2076 GCF_001527695.2 Protobothrops mucrosquamatus
TTCATACATTATGCAGGCTTGCAAGCTACATCTGCACATCTTAATTATTAATCAGAAAAGAGCTGGAAGGGACCTTGGAGGTCTTCTAGTCGAACCCCCTGCTCAAGCAGGAGTCCCTATATCATTTCAGACAAGTGACTGTCCAGTCTCTTCTTAAAAACCTCGAATGATGATGAACCCACAGCATCTGAAGGCAAGCAGTTCCATTGCTTAATTGTCCTCACTGTTAGGAAGTTTCTCCTTAACTCCTGGTTGCTTCTCTCCTTGATTAGTTTCCATCCATTGTTTCTTGTCTTGCCTTCTGGTGCTTTGGAAAATAAATTGACCCCCTCCTCCTTGTGGCAGTCTCTCAAATACTGGAATACTGCTATCATGTACACCCTAGTCCTTCTTTTCTACAGACTAGCCTAATCTTTAATAGATTTAATAGATTAGACAAATCTGCAGGGATTATGCAAAATGTAATTAAAAACTACACATGAGGAACCTCTTCATGCCAAATTATGGTCTTCAGGGAAACACTTGACTGCTCTTTTCCAACACTTAAGAGGAAAAATGAGAATTCTATAAGTTACCTTCACTGTTTAAAATTTAAAAAGTCTATTGAAATCTCTCTCTCTCTCTCTCTCTCTCTCTCTCTCTCTCTCTCTCTCTCTCTCTCTCTCTCTCTCTCTCTCTCTCTCTCTCTCTCTCTCTCATGCTCATCATTACACATTGTCAGTATGCATTACCCTGTGCCTAATGTGTTGTTTTTCCCTTTCCCCCCTCTCTCATAGGGCAAGAGATTTACAAAAGACTAAGCAGACACTCAATAGGGAATACACCAGGCTGCTTGCCTAGCATGCTCGTGGCTACCAGCCCCCGCTCATTCCTTTTGATTATATTCCCCATTGTGTGTCTGCCTATTCTCTTTATTTCCTACAAATGTAAATACAAACATCAATTCCCTTCTGATAATTATCCCAGCACAGAGTGAGCATATCAAATGGTGGGGGAGTGGGGAAAAGGAAGCCGTCACATGATTTCCCATTTAGCAACCACTTTCTTTAACGACAGAACTGCCGGTCCCAACTGTGGTCACTAAACAAGGACTACTTTAATTACTCCATTCATAGGGCATAGATGTCCTTTTCCTCTTCTAATTATCTATAGGAAGATGAGAACTCAGCTTATGAATGGTGAAATATTATTATTGTGGATTTAGTTGAGACTGAGATCCTGTTCTGGTACCATCTATCACCTTTCCTAACAGCTGGTTGTATGGAGGAGGTCATAAATGTGTTGCAAACTTCAACATTGAGAAACCCAACACTGATTTGCTTTCATGTCATGGCTACCATGTCTAGGACAACACATAGAACATATATATTTACTTAAAAAGTTGTCATAATATACTATATCGGTATTTCCTTCTCTCCCCTTTTTAACATATCCACATGTAAGCAGTAGATCTGGATGTAACTATCTGTCAAAAACATGGTAATCACAATGGTTTTGCTTATTATTTATTGCTGAACTGCATCACATTATTCCCTAATGTGTAAGGAACGGTCAAGGGTGTCTCAAATGAAGTATTGATGTGCTTCATGCCCCATCTACATTGTCAGAAACAATTCACAAACCAATCAGATGGTTTTTCAAATATTATCTAACCCAACAACATGGCACATCTTTTCAAATATTAACTAGTCCCACAAATGTAGCACATTTGTAACAGAAGAAGGAATGGATTTTGCTTACAAAGCAAGTGCAAGATTGACAAATGGTAAAAGTAAAACTCAACTCGACAAAGATAATTGCTAGAACCATTTAAAATTAAGATATGGCTTTGGTCCCAAATAATGGCAATATTTTCTTGCTATTAGTTTAAATGCAGTCTGCCACATATTTCTTGAATCCTGACCTGTGCTAAAAGAGAAGTTTTTAACCATAAGCCTTTATAATATCACATTTCCACAAGAACTTCATAGTGGAAGGGATGGATGACTCCATGAATGGCAAAATATTCTGGGAAGCTAGGACAGCATCTGGCCATTTGCAGAGGGGAGCATTGTTGTCCTGTGCTTATGGATTAAT
>NW_015409772.1:0-2076 GCF_001527695.2 Protobothrops mucrosquamatus
AGGAAGTTTCTCCTTAGTTCTAAGTTGCTTCTCTCCTTGATCAGTTTCCATCCGTTGCTTCTCGTCCTGCCTTCAGGCGCCTTGGAGAATAGCTTGACTCCCTCTTCTTTGTGGCAGCCCCTGAGATATTGGAACACTGCTATCATGTCCCCCCTCGTCCTTCTCTTCGTTAAACTAGACATACCCAATTCCAGCAACCATTCCTTCTATGTTTTAGCCTCCAGTCCCCTAATCATCTTTGTTGCTCAGCTGCTGTCACTGTAATGACTCTAAGATAGTGTCAACACAGACACTAACTTTAACCATAAAAGAATTTTTTGACTTGGTACTGTACCTAAGTGGTAGTAGGGCACATGCTCTAGCCCACCGGTGTCAAACCCGCCATGTCACATGATGTGTCGCGACGTATTATGACTCTTTTTGCATTGCTGGCAATGGGGTGGGTACAGCTTTGGTATGATGAAACCGGCCCGCGGGCCGGCAGTTTGACACCCCTGGTCTAACCAATCTTGACCTCTCCAGTAAGGCTGTCTCAGGAAAATCTGCTGATTTTCTTGAACTGAGCAGGTAAGGCTAGAAGATACTGCTCCTCACTTATAGATCCTCTGATTCAGAACAGCATCTCCCTCTGTAGAAACCTTGTGAAAATTAGATTTAAGTAGCCTTCTGCCAGGTATGATTAAGATCTTGTGAGAGGCATACGGGAGGACGGTTGTGCTTTTGATTTTGTTCTTGTGGTTTCTTATCTTTTATGTGCTATCTTCTTTCTTTTTTTTGCACTGTGTGTGTTTTAATTTATAGTTTGTTATAATTCATTGTGTTATTAAGCATCAGAAGTCCTGGGAGACTGTGGCGCCTGCTTTATAAATAAATAATGAAACATGTGTTTCATCATTCAAGATGCTGGAAGCAGGCTTGAGGCAGAATTCAGCATTCATGGGTTACTGAAATGGGAAGGTGAGAAAACCCACATCAAACTTTCTGCCTATCTAGTAGACTGAAAATGTTTATCTAGTAGGCATTAAGGGCCAACAAGCCTCTATTCATTGAGCAACTCTTAATATCCTTTACATTTTATTCAGCGCAATTTACAGCGCTTAGTATTGGGTTTCTTGCTCGTCCTCAGTCAAAGCCCAATATGTAAACTTTGGCAAGCACTTCTGTGCTCATCAAAGAACTCTTTTAATTGCCAACTTGTTTAAGGTGACTTCTCTTTTTTGGATAATCTTTGTCATTAGAAAAGGAAAAAGAAGATTTGTAAGCACTGATGCTTGGTTTGGAAAATCTCATCACTAAAAGATTTGAGAAACATACAGAGAAAACAATTCATTGAAGCCTTGCTGGCAATTTAAAAATTGTTCCCAGAGAACCAAAACATGTGCCTATCATCGGCCAAAAGACAGATCAAGAAACTGGGGTTCAGTGAGTGCTTGATGGAGTTGGACTTCCCTTGAAAACTATAGTTCTGGAATCAACCATGACCTGGATGACTAAGAATCTCCATAGACATCTGGAATCAAACCTGATATGGTTAACCAGGAGACTGAACAAATCCCTGAGATATTTATTATAAAAACATATTTCTGATTAAAGATTTCTATGTTTGGGGGTGTGAGGTTTCTTGGGGGTGTGTGAGATTTTATTTCCCCCAGCTTTCCAGGAAATATTCTTATTTTTATCCTGTGCTGTTCTATTCTAATTCCTGTTGGCAGAACGAGGGAAAAAAATCTAATCCCTTGTCTCTCTTTTTCTTCCTCCAGTCCCCAGCATTACCCCTACTGCTATTTTGGACATTCCTCACATTTCTGTGATGTAGATTTTCTTGGGATAGGGGAATAAATGTTAAGACTGAATTCCTTCATTCAGTTAGCAAAAAGTTTCTGCTGGATCAAAAGTTGTCCATGGATAGAATCAGCTTTTTCTAAAAGTCTGGCAACCATATTTATTAACTAACTTGAGTGATACATGTTGCATATGAGACAATATTCTAATATGGTTTGCAGGATGCTAATTCATCCCTGCAAGTCATTTTTGCATTATGTCAGCAATACCTCTAGATATTGGCTTTTTCCTTAA
>NW_015409773.1:0-2076 GCF_001527695.2 Protobothrops mucrosquamatus
AGTAAAGTTTTACCTACAATAGAGGACTGGAGAGTGAAGGTTTCGCATCTTGCTGAAATGGCAAAGATTTCGGCTTATTTGAAGGATCACTCAAATGAACAATTTTTATCAATATGGAGAAGATGGATTGTTTATATTCAAAATAAGCATAGAATGGTGGAATATAAGTTAGGTTTTTAGATAAAAAAATTCTTTTTTTTTTAATACATATATATATATTTCACCTACTTATGTAGAATAACACTTTGTGGAGTTAGGGATATTAATACAAGGTTACTTTTAGTTGAATAGTATCCTGGGATTAGGTTTGGGAAGTCCGGGTGGCGGGTGGGGGGGGGTTTCAATTGTGATGTATTTGTGATGTGTTTTTTTTTATGTTAAAAAAAAAAGAAGAAGAAGACAAGGGACTATTCTGGGACAGGTTTTGGGAGCTTGTGTAATAATTGTGTATATGCAACCACTCTTCTTGATTGAAAGCAGGATGGGGAACTCTTCCTCTTAAGAAGCTGAGTCACTTCCTTTGCCTCCTCAAGGGATTGTGAAAATGGGGTTACTGCTCAGATAGCCCAACACAGAGTTCAACAGCTACCATTTCACTTCAGTGTTACTCATTTAACAGCTCTAGCCATTTTTGTACAACTAAGTGATATTGATTTTTCCCTTTTCTGATGATTCCTATTGGCAATCAAAGTCTTTGCCTATCACGAGGATCAATAAGCTTTTAGCATATCTGCAGATAAATTTCAAGGAAGGATTAGAGACTGAGAAACACTGTTAGAAATGTATACTGAACAAGCAGGCCTTAATTAATTAAAAGCCCTGAGCTGCATCTACTGCTTATATGTGAGTTCTAAATACATACTATGAGTAGTTTTTATTTGTTTTATACTCCGATTTTCAGCCAAGCCAATTCTTAAAGTTAATTAACAATAAAATATCTTTTATACCCCACATTTCAGCCAAGTCCCTGAAATAGGTTAACAATAAAAATTTATCCTAATGACACAGTCTTAACATAGTCAAGCAGATATATGAATAGTGTTCCTCACTCTAGTTTCATGTGAATCTTTGATTCCCCCCCCCTTCTTTTTGCAGTCTGCATAATTCCTGAAGCTGCCTGACTAGCTGACATATTCCTCTGGTGTTTTTATGAAAAGCCAATTGCTGACCTTTCAAATAGTATTTCAGTGGTTATAGACCTTGCCTTATTTACTGTTCCTATTTACCATAGGAATTTCACTGATTATTCCAAAGCTATGTTAAACCCTAGAGCAGGGGTGTCAAACTGGTGGCCTGCGGGCAAGATGCATCACCCACACACCACACCCATCCCGGCTCTGCAAAGGCAAAAAAAGTGATACGGCCCGATACGTCATGAGACACAATTGAATTTGCCACCCGTGCCCTAGAGGAATTCTGAGAAACTTGTACAATAAGTTCTTTCCATCTAGCCTCTGTAAGTTCCTGAAACCCATGCCTGATGATCTTTCCTCTAAAAGTCATATCTAAACACAGTTAACCCATAAAACTTCTTCCTTCTCCAAGCAAATATACAGATTTTAGTAAAAGTCCACGTCTATCCCTCAGAAGAGTGGAAAGGGGAATCTACCACCCAGGAGGGCCAAGATGACATTGTGGTGTGGTGTAAAGATCCAGGATACACATACTACCTTTGGGAGTTGATTGGGAAGTCTTAGCTAAAGGCTTTGCAGGTGGTGATTGTATCCTCTAATGGTGACAGAAACAAATCAGACCATCCTCTCTAAAGCATTAGAGTCAGTGAAACTTTATAAAACCTCTTCATAGCCTCTTCAAGCATATTGTAATGTAACTTAGCTGTGTGAGGACAAAAATCTAAAGAATATAGTGTGAATCAGAAAAACACTCAATTGGGGGGACAAAAAATAACCTACCTCCCCCGCCCAAAAAAAACCACTTGTCTTCTAATACTACTTAGGACAGTCATCCAAGAATGACAAGCTGCTACCTTCCTGTAGAAAGCACATTACAATGAAGATTCACAACTAGAATGACTATCAGGAATGGGAATACTGAGCTTGTTTACAGTATTATAGA